>NC_090649.1:293075552-293283052 GCF_040937935.1 Hyperolius riggenbachi
CCTAGCGTGCTCAAAATAGTGCAGGCTAGTAGGACTCATTCCCTTAGTACCATGTACATGCATATACCCTCGGTAAAAAAGTGGATATCTTGGCACTAGTCTCCCTTGTTTACATTCAACCTTATGCAAGTGGGCAGGATCCCAGCCTTGTGGTTTCACCCCCCACTTACCATATGATGCTGGTGGCACCCAAGGTTGCTGGTGGTGGCTAGAGGTAGTTTGTCCCTCAGCACCTTTGAATATACATGACAAACAACATGCAAGACAGACTAACATAAATGCCCCTGGTGGCATGTTTGCATTAATCACTTTTGCGTATCTTCTTGCAATGAGAAGCATGGATCCAGGGAAGTGGCCTGTCATATGGGGCTGGGGTATATTCATGGGGAATACTCCCTACTACTTTACTTGTTCCATACGCTGGTGGTGGTGTTTCCTCCCTTAGCTGTGTAGGAGCTGTGGGTTTGTTTAACTCATTAGTCAGTCCTGAATACAACGAGGATTGGCATACAGATGTAGAGTCATCTCTCTCTCTGTCAGGTTGTATGTGGGCCAGCCTGTCACTGCTACTGTGTGTTGTCTCTAATGAGGTCTGCGTTAGCTGTCTGTTGTCGCTGTGTGCCTGTACTTCCTCTTTCTTAGTGAGATCACCTGGTGGCTGTGTGTCAGCACTGTCATCAAGAGCTTCTGCAGCAGCTCTGTGTTTCACATGCTGAGACACGGCCTTATCAGTCCGCCTGCGAGAAGACCCGGACATAAGTGCTGTCCAAGCCTGGTGTGCTCCCATATCCAGCACATCAGTGTCTTCAGTCCCCTCATCTTCTAGCCGTGGTGACCCTCCTGTGCCTGATTGTTTTACTGTCATGATGGTGACGTCTTCGGATCGGCGAATCGCCTCCATCATCCACCTACTCCATGCTTCTCGCTCGTTTGGGCGAGTCATCCTCACCCTGTGGACATCCCACAAATTTTCCCACACCTTTGGTTTAAAAGTTCCCTTTCTGGCATATTTCTGGTTAGTCCATCGCTCCCAGTCCTCCAAGTATCGGGAGACCCACGGTCCATACTTGCTACACATCTCTTCTCGCGGCGTCAAATGCTGCGGCTCACCGCGATTTGACGCTCGCTTCTGAGCAATTGAATTCCCCATAGTATGGACTATGTGTTCCCCTTGAATTCCAAGCAATTCTCACACCAGAGATGGCCAATCTCTGGTTTCGCCTGGGAGCAACTTGAGCAACAGGTTCTCTCCCTGTTGCTACCGTGTGAACCACTAAGCACACTGGAGTCAGCCAATCCCGTCACCCCTCTGTTGATTTTCACAAGGGTCAGCAAGGTTTTACTGATGTTATTCAGCAATATTGTGCTCACTCCAGCACGTAGTAGAGGGAGTCACAATAGTCACACTGTCTCACATGGTCTGGCAAGTAGCAAGGTTTTATGTTTGTCCTTGCTGCCCAACAGGTCACCCGATCCTTTACTGTCGCCCAGTAGGCATTGGTCTGGTGAACATTGCCAACCCTGAGAAATCCAAACTGCAATAATTGTGCGGGTGACAAGCACTTAGATCTGGCTGAGTGGACCCTTCACTGGCTTGGTCTGACAGAGGGTCCCCTCCCGATGGACTAACCTCAACACCACCATTTACAACCTCTATTGAATGGCAACTGACCGAGTCTAACTGATTGGGCTCGTTTCTGAAGTGGCACTGAGTTTGCTCTCCTGATGCCCTTATACCAAAACCGAACCTCAATGCTCTCTCTGACTCAGCCCTGGTTCCGTATACTTCAACCAAATCAGGACAACACAACTCCCTCCAGCGACAATAACACCAGGAAACCACTAGAAACACCACAGCGCAGGCTGCAACAGCAAACCCATAAGTCCACACACCACAGCCTTGCTCAGAATAGGGTGTATATTCTATAGTCATTTAGCCAAAGGAAGAAACCTGCTAGTGGCATCACCAGTCTAGCCAGTAATTTATGCAAAATTCATATTTACAGATTTTCGGGTTTTTGAATTATTTGAGCCCGTCTAGCCCTTAGGTAGCGCTCAACACTTTCCTGCACCTGTGGGATAGGGCGGTGGCAGGGAGCAATTATTGGCAAACTCTCAAACTCGTCAGATTCCTCTGAGCTTTTTGAGTCCTGTGCTTGTTCTCCAGGTATCTGGGGATTGGATAGGTTCCAGGGTGCATTCAGCACTTGCCAAAATTTAATGCCTAATTCGCTGCACTCCCAGGGCGCTGAATACAAAGAGAATGTATAGCTGACTGGTGGCTGCAGCGAGCCAGGTGGCTTGTAAGATTCTATCACAACTGGCTTACGTTTATCTAGAAAGGTGTTTGGGATACCACAGGTTATTCTTCTTCTGACCAAATAACCAACAATACTAAATATTTTTCGTAACGGTGTTAGGCACTCAGGACATGTATAAAATTTCCTATACAGTGTTGTACAAGCCGGACACAAAGCTGGTAAATTCACTCTCCTCCTCTCCATTCATCACCCCAGTGCACCGCAGTGATTGGCTGGCTAAATGCCTTCCAACGCGATGTATCACTGATATTTTATGCTATTAAGGTGATCAATGGAAAGGAGACAACGACTCACCAACACATACTGGTGAACACAATGATCAGCACTAAGTGCAAGCACTTATATCTTGACCAACCAAATACTTTCACTATATGCAACAGAAACTTCATAGGAACAACACAGTTTGACCTTATTTTCAGACTACACCCTGCCGTGAACACTTCGTGTCCCTATCTGTCTGTGTTTTATAGTTAGACTGAGGTGTGTAGCTACACTGTTTGATGAAATGCCCTGGGTTTCCACACCTGTAACATACTCTCAAACCTCGCTTACGAGGTCTAGGTGGATAGACAATTTTGAGTTGGTTTGTCAAAGCGTTCGTCCAAAAATATCCCTTTTCACTGGAGTCCTGTGACACTTCCCTCGGTATAAATGTCTTGCTGACTATTTCCTTCAGGTCCCTCTCCCCGCACACCCTTGTGATAAGTCGAAACATGTTTCCCCATGTGGCCTTGTAGC
This sequence comes from Hyperolius riggenbachi, assembly GCF_040937935.1. Lineage (NCBI taxonomy): Eukaryota > Metazoa > Chordata > Amphibia > Anura > Hyperoliidae > Hyperolius > Hyperolius riggenbachi. The sequence goes on from NC_090649.1 coordinate 293,078,612, forward strand.
ACGTCTGTGTATCTATTAGTCCTTTTGCAAATTTGGCAGGGTCAGCTCGTGGGTGGGGTATGACACTCAAAAGTCCCCTTATTTCTGAGGGGGTCCAGGGTATATGGTATGGTAGTACCTGTCAGCCTGTCATGGTTATTTGACAATACTTGTTCCCTTACTGGATATATCATTTCAGCAGGGTGCTGCTGTTCCCAGTTGGGTTTAGCAGGGGCTCCTGACAGGTTAGTCTCCCTCTGTGACTCACTGGGATTATGTTGCTCCTGCGTTTGCCTTAAGGGGATTGGCTTTTGCCTGAAAGGGTTAGTATCACTTACCCAGGATGGTTGACTGCTGCCTGACTGTGGTGTAAAAGGGGCAGTATTAGGACTAAGCTGCAAAGTGCCTTGGGGTGTGCCATTTAAACTATCCAGGTCGGTTAAGTCTGTATTGTCACTGAAGGGACTAGGTGACAGTCTAGTGTCAGAGAGAGAAGGTGTCACTTCCCCTTCTTGGCTTTGACTTAGGTGTTGCTGCCAATCTGGTTCTGGCACCCTTGCCGTGGTAGTGGGCTGAGAGGGCATAGGAGTAAGCTGTGGGAAAAATCGATTTCTAATTTGAGATAGTAATGGATGATCCATGAAGGGGGAGGGCTGCATGTAGTGTGTTAAGTAGTTGCTTATATTACTAAGATGAGTAGGGATTAATTCATAAGGGGAGCAGTGAGGGATGCCCGTCATCATTGGTTGGAGGGGGTACATCCCATCATTTGGATTCAGAGCATAGTTGAGGGAAGTGTATTCTGACACTCTCCCTGTCTCATATGCAGGTGGTGATTCTTCCCTCAACTGTGCTAGGGCAGTTGGTGTACTTACTTCAGTGGTTAGCTGAGGATCTATAGTGGGATGACGCAGTTTCCCTAGCTCCCCTCTTCCCCCGTGAGCTCCTAGGCTTGCTGACTCTGGCACATCCTGTCTCTGCCTCTGATCTATGTGAAACTGTACTTCCTCTGTTTCAGTGAGGTCAATGAGAGGCTGTGTTGCAGCACTGCCTCTTGTAAGAGGTTCTGCAGCAGCTCTATGGCTCACGTCTTGTGACGCAGTTCTGTTGAATGACTCATGCAGCTCCCCGGACATGATTGCAGACCAAGCTTGGTATGCTCCCATCTCCATTACCTCCTTCTCCTCTATTTGCTCATCCTCTGACCCATACAATTGTTCAGTGCTTGCAGTTGTAGGTCTCATCTTACCTGTGACAGTTGCAGATTGTGTCACTGTCAATATGTTCACATCCTCTGATCTCCGGATGGACTCCTTCATCCATCTACTCCATGCCTCTCTCTCATTAGGACGACTCATTCTCATTCTGTGTGTGTCCCACAGATTTTCCCAAATTTGTGGCTTAAAGGTACCCTTTTTAGCAAACTTGTGGTTCGTCCACCATTCCCATTCCTCTAAATATCGTGACACCCATAGTCCATATTTATCAGACATTTCCTCTCGAGGGGTCAAATACTGTGGCTCTCCACGATTTGACTCTCGTTTCCGGGAAATTAAGTTCCTCATAATAAAGACTATGTGTTCACCCTGAATTCCACGCAATTCTCACACCAAAGGTGGCCAATCCTCTGGTTTCGAATGGGAGCAACTCAAGCAACACTCTCTGTGTTGCTTCTGTGCAATACACTTATTGACACAAGGGTCAGCCAATCCCGCCAATCTTCTAGTGACTTTCACAATAGCTTGTGATGCCTCACTTAGACCCCTTCAGCTACAGTGAAAGTTTATAAAGCTCTCACTGTGCTGCCTGGTTAGCCTGCAAGACACCAGTACCAGTGAGGTTTCACAAAGGCTCACTTGTCTGCTTGAGTGGCCTGGGGAGCAGCAAAACCCTAAGTTCGGCTGCACTGCCCACCCAATTATGTCTAGCAGGCAGTGGTCTGGTGTGCATCACAATCCCTGTGAAGTCCCGACTACAGTCACAAAAGTCTGCAATGCCCCACTTAGATCCTCCAGCCCCAGTGAGAGCTTACAAAGCTTCCACCTTGCTGCCTGACTGGCCCGCAAGACACCAGTACCAGTGAGGACTCACAGAGCACCCACCTGTCTGTTTGAGTGGCCCGGGGAGCAGCAAAACCCCAGGTTCGGCTGCACTGCTCACCTGGTCGCTCAATTGTGTCTAGCAGGCAGTGGTCTGGTGTGCATCACAATCCCTGTGACATCCAGTAATCTATTGATCGGCAATGAATTGGATCTGGCTGAGCGGAGACTTCTCTCTCGTGGTCGGGAAGCTCCTCCCCCGGTGGACAAACCTCAAAGCCAAACCTCAAAGCCTCCTCTAAGGCAGCTTGAGTCTCATATATATCAGCCAAATCAGGACAACACAAATTCTTCCACCAGATATAACACCACTAGACTATCAGAATGATTATACTGTTAACTGTAGCAATGAGCCCATAAATCAGTGTCTCACAATCCCTCTCAGGGCAAATAACAGCACCCTGTGAGAAATTTACATTTATTTGATCAGGATAAGACCTTTTGAGCATGCGGTCACTCCCTCACTCATCCAGGGGTGTGCACAGGCTATACTGTCTCAGATATGTAAGCCATCAGAGTCATCTGAACACTTAGAACCCTCAGGTAGTGGATCCAACCTCTCCACTAACTGAGGGATTGGATAATTGATTCCAGATCCTCAGAATTGTCTGAGTCTTCTGAGTTGTCGAGTCCCTGCCCCACCCTCTCTTAATAGTTGAGGGATTGGTAGGTCCCAAGGGGGCGACTAATTTTGACAGAAAAATATAATGCTGAGCGACTATTTCAGGCTTTGTCTGGTATTCAAGACCCAATTCTGCACACTCCCTGGGTGTTGACTATAAGGGGAATTGAGTGCTGCCTGGGAGGCGTGGCACATAGGGCCTTATTACAATTGGCCTGTATCTGTCTAGAGAGATATTGGGGGTGCCGCAGGTCACTCTCCTCCTGATCAAATATTCAACTATACTGGGTACTTTTTCCAATGATATGAGACACTCTGGGCACACTCTAAAGTGTTTGTAGAGGTTAGTACAAAAACAGCATAGTTCAGGCAAGTTTAGTTTTCTCCCTTCCACACGCCAATTAAGTAGGCCCCCCCGATGAGCCCCACTATACTTTATGTAGTGTGACGTAATTTAATGTGTATTCCACCTTGGTGTTTGTTGGGAAGGAGAAAACAGTTGCCTACACATATAAGAGAACACTTAGTCAAATACAGTTATCTCTGAGCTGCACACACTAGGTACCTTGCAGACAATAAAACACCATTACACATCACCATAAGTTTAAACATATGTTCAATCTCCCTGCTACAAGTATCCCATCCAACGTTATGTTGTCTCAGGGGAGAGCCAGCCTACAAGTTCTCTGCTTTGAAGGAAGCGAATCTCCCCTCTGTCTATGAATTATGACCACGGTCTATAGATTTTCAACCTGTGGTTTCCTTCTGAAAACTTTCTCCACAGTGTGTATCCTGTGTGATAACTGTGTGTTGCAGCACCACAGGGCTATGCACACAATAGTATGCTGACTCACAGAGTTTATAATCTAGATTGGCTCTCCACCGTCGACTCCCAATACTCCGGATACCACATAGAATGTTCTCTTCAGAAATATGACATTACTCAGCATGAATCCACATATCATATACTATTGTAATGAATTCTAGTTACTCACACAACACTATACTCCATACAATAGCAACTAAGTCAGATTCCATGCACTAAGTTAATCACAGCAGACAGACGGCATGAATAACACATGTTAAATCTCAAGCACCAAGTTAATCAGAAGAAAGAGACGGTATGCATACAGGGTACAGAGTAAGAAATAGAAGATGACATACCACATATCAGGAGACCGTTGTCATGGGAGATCCTCACGGAAACCCTGCTGAGCGGAGTAGGGTTGCAACCAGCAGGGAGGTGCAAATATCAAGTAGGTGATCAAGTCTCACCTGGTACAGCGCTGTTTAAGGATTTGATATCTGGACCTCTCCACGGCTGTTTCTCCAAGGTTCCGCTCCTCAAGATGTCCAGGGTCCCTCCAGAGGTGTGCCACAAAGTCAATCGTTCATTGCCCGCATTCTCCACCAAAACTGTCCAAGATGTTTAAGGACAGGGAAGACTCGGACACACCTCGTCAAATAGACAACACATTTATTCATGCATCAAGGGCCGTTGATACAGGCATCATCAGAGTAATGCTACAGATCATTAGCACACAGCCGATTTTATAGGGTTACAAGTATGCAAAAATATACATGCCTCTGGGCAGTTCAGGATGTCCATCAGTGTTACAAAAACCAATCACAGTTCAATAATCAGTGCAGACATGAAGCAGTTAACATTTAATTCTTAGAACTCTCCACCCATATTATAATGAGTTTCACCACCCACTGTTCTCTTACTCAACCTTCTGTTTAAGGTCACAAGGGGAAGTGGTTCAGTCTGGACAACACATCACTTGTCTAAATCTGTCCGTGGGGCCCCTTTTCCACTAAAAGTCAAGGAAGCTAGGACATTGCAAAATAACAGTAAATCTACTATTAGGACATGTTCAAGAGTAGCAAGTGTCCCTGAGCACGTACACATCATGTGGCCTTCTTCTAACAGAAATTGTTTATATATCACCAAATGGAGCTAATTTAAAACAAAATGTCCTTTATATAAACCAGACAGGTATCACAGCTTTGTCAGAATGCATAGGAGTTTGAGAGCTTAGAAATGTGAATAAACTCTAGTTAAAGAGACTATTATGCCTAAAATAAACATGTTACGGATTCATCGGTCATAAAACGTTATAATGGCTTGCCAGCAATTTTTTCCAAACAATCCCCCCACCTCCACCACCACAAGCCCCATGTGTGCTGGTTTCTGGTGTTTAGCCCCACCCCCTTGTAGATCAGTGCCTATCTGAAATAAAGAGAGCCACAGTATGTCTCTGCAAGGGGGCGTGGCTATGTGCCAGAAGGCGGCGCACATGGGACCCGGGGAGTGACTTGTTGGAGAAAGACCCAGCAAGTCATAACAACTTTTTTGAGAAATGGATCTGTAGCATGTTTATTTTAGTCTGAATAGTCTCTTTAACTTGATAATTATTATTAGTTTTTGATCATGCAGTTGCCTTTGCTAACATGCATGGTTAACTTCTACCAACCAGGTGTGTATGGGGGCAGAGAGGATAAGGGGTTTTACTATTCTTTTAAAGCTCACCCTGCTCAGAAAAAAAAGTCTTGAAGCAATTTTGTCAAAGCTGATGTTCCATTTGTCAGGTGAAATGCTGCATGAAGTTTATGGGACCAGACTGCCTTTTAGACAGTTATATGCAGCATTTCTGCTTTGGTTTAGTAAACAGGCAACTAGTGACAGCCAATAATGCAATATAAGACAGATTCATTTATTTTCTGAGGTTTTCCATGACACACTTCAGTGTGATATGAAAATATCTTAAAGATGAAATAAAATCTCTCTTGAAGATAAATGTCAACCCATAAGCAGGCAGAGCTGTATCTGATGAATCTGTCCAGGGTACTACATGACATGAGTACATATTGATGCTTGAATGGAGGCAATGGATTCTGGCTCTTTTGTTGTGTTTTACTTTGTAAAGCATGGCTCATTATCCCGTTAGAAGTTTGCCAACTGCGTGTATATATCAGAATTGCAATATTTACAGTTTCACCCAACTTGTTATTAATAACATTAACTGGAAATAACATTGGCATGAATGTAAGCATTTTTATTCTTGTATGCCAGTCATTTGCATTTTAATACGCCACAGTAAAAAGTACATTTGTCCTGCTGATGTGATCTGCTTGATGAATAGGTCTGCTTAAACCAAACTGCTAAAGTAGGCTAGCTGCATTAATGTGCTTGGCCTGATCTAAGTATAAATATTCTATTTATAAATGTCTGGAAACACTGGAATCCATTCTGTTTAGTGCATTTTTGTGGGTCACATTCCTCTTATTTATAACTAAGGAAAAGATGTGCTTAAGGCAAAGGCTCTGCTCAGCAAATGTTGGTAATTGGGTGGTTGGTAGCTCAACGCATCAGTCACAAATGTGTCAAGAATGGCACAAATGTCTTCCTCTGTCCCTCAGTGTTGCCAATGGGCAGGTTACAATAACAAAACATGAGGAGTTGCTGGGGCAAGTAAGACAATCAACACTCCCTTTGCAGAGTATGTATAATCTATCTGCAGGCGTACCTATAATTAAGCTGCCAAGTAAATTGGGCGCAGGGTAAAGCTGATAAACAGCTCACCCTGTTCCTGAAAAAGTCCCGGTGGTGCAATTACTATTCCTCCTCCAGGTAGCCGTAGATAGAAAGTAATGACGTAATTATGCTGTTTTCATAGTATTTCATACTCCGTCTTTTGACGGCACCCAAATTACTGTCTTAACGCTGGTTTAGCCATAATTCCCATTACAGCCTATGGCGGCTCCGGCTGTGCCAAAATCACTGTTTTTGCGTGATTTGATCTGCAGACACAATCAACTCATCCGCTACAGAAGGACACTTGTTTAAAAAATGTTTTTCGTGTGCATTATTGAGTTTACTTAGCAAAGGCACATCATTTTCAGATTTCCATGGCCAAGTTTTGAAAACATAAATCTGATACTTATACCAAGAAATTATGAAACTTAAAGTGAACCTCCAGACTAAAAATCGACTCAGCAGCACTGAAAAGGCCTGGTGTTTCTTTAACAGTTTCACAGCATCAGAACTTTGTTTCTCTTATACAAGCCTCATTTTTAGCTGCACAGAAGAAAACTGCCCGGGCAGTTTTCCCCTTATGCTGTGCAAAGCATGATGGGATTTCTGAGGAGGTTGTTTTCGTTCTGCTGTTTTGGTGCAATTTTTTTTTATACATTTTGAATTTGACATTTGAAGCCTAGTGTGTGCAGCTGGGAGGGGTTATCAGGACACAGGACAGTTGGAACTGTGTCTCATGCTCCCTGTCTCCTCCTTTCAACCAAAAAGATGGCTGCCCCATGACAAAGATGGCAGCCCCCATGAATCACAAACATTTGCCTGTTCTTTTAAAACAGGGTGGGTAAAATATTATATTACCTATCTATTCTAATTAACATAACTAATGTAACTTAATAACAGTATGTTTGTTGAGGCTGAAGTTCCCCTTTAAGTAGAACACCTAAGCATCATTTTCAATCTGGGTCAGTTATACAATATACTATCATATTGTGTCAAAACAAGAACCCTTAAATAAAGTTTAGCTGGGTTTTGAGGGCAGAGAAGCCACACAACCTATAGTCCTTCCACATCCATAATTAGATTTGTATCCTTAATTTATAATCCCCATGCCATATAACTGAATATTTATTGGCCTACAGCATCTAAAATGTATGTAGGAAATAATACCGAATATGTATATTCAGACCATAAAACAGGATATAGTCCTGTGTGATTTCCAGACACAATATTGGACACGAAGAGCTAAAAATACACTTCACCAGCAAAGTGCCCCTTGAAATAAATGTAGAATTCCAATAATGATGCCATAGCTCTGTCTGCTTTGGAACATTTTTCAAACAGAATCTTCTGATTTTAAACTGTTCCTCGATCTTCAGGAGATACTTGTCAGATCACTATTAACCTGTTCATCACATGTCGTTGCTGGTAAGAACAATGTAAAACAGAATTTTGCCTTCTTAAAATGTATTTGTGATTATTTAGGTTGGAGTGAGCTCTGAGGTGTCCCACAGTGCATCCCTGCTGAATATGCAAATCATTCCTTTGTAAGAACAAAAGAGTATTGCATTGGCAAACCTGTCCACAACTAGAGATGGCCCGAACGGTTCGCCGGCGAACGGTTCCTGGCAAACTTCCGTGGTTTGCGATCGCGGAAAACCTCGGACTTTTCTGGAAGTTTGATTCGCCCCCATAGTGCATCATTAGGGTCAACTTTGACCCTCTACATCACAGTCAGCAGGCACATTGTAGCCAATCAGGCTACACTCCCTCCTGGAGCCACTCCCCCCCTTATAAAAGGCAGGCAGCGTCAGGCATTGGACTCACTCGTGTGCTTGCAGTAATTAGAGAAGGGAGAGCTGCTGCAGACTCTCATAGGGAAAGCTTAGTTAGGCTCTTGTAGGCTTGTTAGCTTGCTCCTTGCTGAATCTTATTGCTAAAAAAGCACCCCTCAAAAGCTCTTTTGAGAGCTAATCTTGTTCTTGTGATCTATTTTTTTCTGTGTGTGTGTGTGTGGCAAACTTGCATTACATACAGCCCTGTCAGTAAGTCGCAGCTGGCCTTTGGTGTAATTCCTACTGTGAGACTGCTAGGCCCATCACATTCAGTGACTATCTGTGTGTGTGACAGGTAGCTGCAGATTTGTAATCCCATCCCAATCACTGCACCTGTTCACTGTTCAGTGCACCTACCTACCTACCTACGTGAGCGCACGCATTGTAATACCACCAGTTATTGCACCTGTTCACGGCAGTACCTGTGTGTATGTTTGACAGATGCACATTTGTAATACCCATAGCTGCATATACCTACCTGTTGTGTTCAGTGCACCCACCTACCTACGTGAGCGCACGCAATGTGATATTTAATACCACCAGTCACTGTACCTGTTCACGGTACATGTGTGTGACAGGTGCACATTTGTAATACTCATCACTGCAAATATCTACCTGTTGTGTTCAGTGCACCCACCTACCTACGTGAGCGCATGCAGTGTGATATACCACTCTGTGCATACCTGTTAACTGCACCTGTGTGACTGCTCATTGTATTAGTCAAGTCAGTGCATACCTTTCACTTGAATGGATGGCAGACTTGCCCTCCATAACAGATTCTCGTTAAAGGATTTAAAGTTGATTCATCTCATATACAGCAGGGCCTCGAAAGTCCTCCTGTATTGTTATTTTTGGTCACTACCTCGGGATGTGTATGCCATTCCTGCTGCCTTCCTTGGATGTGTGGTAGCCGTTCCCTCTCCTTTGCCCACAGCGTGGCTGCTGCCTTCCTTGGATGTGTGGTGGTGGTAGCCATTTCTTAGGCTCCCACTCCGGACCGGAATCGAACCAGGATTTCCCGGCCATTACCCGTGGTCACCATGGTACTGAGAAAGTACCATCGAAAGTTTCACACAGTTGAATGAATGGCGGACTTGCCCTCCATAACACATTCTTGGCAAATGCTTTCGATTTGGTTCGTCTTGCGGTGGGTCAAGGGTGAATCTGACCACAGATGCCTGGTCTGCAAAGCACGGTCAGGGCAGGTACATTACTTATACAGCAAATGGGTCCTTATTTGGATGTGAGATGGTGGTAGCCGGTTCTCAGGCTCCTATTCCAGACGGAATCGAACCCTGATTCCCTGGCCATTACCCGTAGTCACAATGGCAGACTTGCCCTCCATAATAGATTCTCGTTGAAGGTACTGAACAGCAAGCAGAAAATGTAATTTAAAAAAAATAGATGTAAGCTTAACAATGGTAGAGAAAGAACCATCGAAAGTTAATAAGGCAGTTAGACATTACCTGATATCACTGAGGAAGAGCAATCTCGCCATGGTGCGCACCAGTCCAGCACAGCCGTCACAACACAAACAGCTGTGTGCGTTACACAGTGAGTTTGGTGTGTCAGTGTGAAGCAGTACTCTAATTACACTTCCTGGTTGATTTATACACATGCAAGATGTTTAAAAGCACTTTAGGCCTGCAATTTAGCATTCAATGTGATTTCTGCCCTTAAAACGCTGCTTTGCATCAAATCCAGATTTTTCCCCGGGAATTTTGGCGTCTAGCCCACTCATCCATGCAAAAACTCAGATGTTAGACCCCTTGAAACATCTTTTCCATCACTTTTCTGGCCAGCATAAGTGTTTTTAGTTTTCAAAGTTCGCCTCTCTATTGAAGTCTATTGCGGTTCGCGAAAGTTCACGCGAACCGAACTTTTGCGGAAGTTCGCGAAAATCAGAGGTTTGGGCCATCTCTATCTATAACGCCTAGCATGCTGCCTGACCTATGATGTGGCTCTCCTCTCCTGCCCACAGCTTCAGCCACACTCACCAGGGGAGAAGTGTATTAGCACAAAGAATTGATCTATAGCTTGTTCTTTTCCATCACCAATTAGGCTTTTCTTGGGTGGTACATTTTGCTAAGAATTATTTTTTTCTAAATGCATTTTAACACGAATATAAAGAAAACATAGAAAAAAATGCATTATATCTCAGTTTTCGTTCACTATAGCTGTAAAATAATACATGCTAAAATAATTAAAACCTATGTATTTTATTTGCCAATTTGTCCTGATTAATACACCATTTAAATTATGTCCCTATCACAATGTATGGTGCCAATATTTTATTTAGAAATAAAGGTGCATTTTTTCAGTTTTGCGTCCATCACTATTTACAAGCTTATAATTTAAAAAATGCTCGTAATATACTCTCTTAACATGCATAATAAAAAGGTAACTATTTATGTTTTTGTTTTGTTTTTTTAATTGCAATTATTTTTTTTTCATTAAAAAATGTATTTGGGTAATTTTTGGTGTGGGAGGTAAACAGTTAATTTTAAATGTATTGATGTGTGTTTATTTTATTAAAAAAAATGTACGTCGATATAGTTTTACTATTTGGCCACTTTTTTTTAGTCCTGGAAGCTTTCAGGAAGTATAAGGAGGACCGGAAACTTTTTTTTTCTTAGAAAGACTGCTGCTTCTGAAAAGAAGCCATCAATCTTTCTACCGGGGACTTAGATCAAAGAATGGGAACTATGTTCCCATTCATTGATCTCCGGGCTAACGGGGGGTGGCACAGGAGCGCGCTATCACGCACGGGAGCAGGCCGCAGCACAGCAGCAGCCGCCTGGACGTGACAGTCACGTCCAGGCGGCATAAATGGTTAAACAAACTGCAAAGAGAAAAAAAGAATGAAGATGACAAACTAAAGGCCATCCAAGGTCAAAAATGAAAAATCAGTGGATGGACTCTGTGTCCATATTTAGTGCTTTAGATTCATTACAAAGGCCTTTACTGTTAATTAAACTTTTGTCTTGCTGTTATTCAGGCTTTAGAGATCTAACCTAGATTCTGCTGAGGATAAATTGTCCTGACAAACTGTGGTTAGGACTGTAATATTACATGCTGAGTATTTGTGATGATTGTTATCTGGTATTAAGATCACGCAAAATTTTGCATACATTTTCACAGTTACGGCCATATGTAATTACGATTTGGACACTCAACAGATTTTGTGTAATCCATTTGTAATTTCACGTAATTTTCACATAATTTTTGCCTAATTAAGTGCCAACTTTAAAGATTAATAGTAAGACCCCCATACATGCTATCATCATCAAAACTGCTTCTTCTGTTCCTGTATCCTAATTTACTTATGATGATCCTCAGTAGTTTACTGACCCTGTCCTATCTTCCACCAGTCCTGACCTATTCCTTGATATTGATTTCTGTCTACTGACCATTCAACCTTTGGCTCTCATTTTCTACCTTACAAAATCCTATGTGCTTGTGCATAACTGTGCAACCATTTGTAGAGTCCAGATGACAGTTTGACCTATCTGTAAATGTTTGTCTCCAAATGTTATTTGAAGTTAGTTTTACCATCTCTGTAGACTGTGTAATTTATATTTATTTTTTACAATGACTTATTAGCGTGTGTAAAGTGATTAAATTATTACTAAATCCTGGCAATGCTGTAACTTTAATAATGTTGCCTATTCTCGTAGTATGTCTGCCTTCTTCAGATCGATAAGAGCTACTGGATTGATATCTATACATATTGTAGCTGCTAATTTAGCTGCTGAGACATGTTGACTCTGCTAACCGCTATTGATGATGACCACTTAGTTTCTACTCTGTACTGTATATGAGGTTATTCTTAGTTGTATTGTACTTTGTTGGTCATGTGCCCCATGGCATTTGTTAAAGTCAATAAATTCATTTGTTAAAGAAATTACATAGCTTTTCCTACAACTTCTTATAACAATATATAGTGTTATTAAGAAGAATAATCATAATTAGTTTAGCTCTTTTATAGTGCACAGAAAGTTTTATTTCTGTATTTATAGTATCATTCTTACAAAAATATGTTTTAAACTAAGCAAACATGTAACATTTCCTGAAACAAATAGTAAGAATGCCTATGGTTCAATGGGTTTGCTTACTGTACTCCAGTAAGCAGGCCTGGATTTAAATAACAGGAGTCTATAGGCACAGTTGTCCTGGCACCCTAGACTTTGCCCTCCATGAACCTGCAAACACCCACCAAACTGCACCATAAGTGTGCAGGCTAGTCCAGTTTTCACTTTTCTTATAGTTTCCTTGCCCATCATAGCTACATGTGCCCCTTAGTATTAGGTAGCCAGAGCTATCCTCGGTATTAAATAGCTAGAGTTGCCCCCAACTGAAGGGAGATATTAGAATGCAGAGACCCAGGTGAGTAACTGTCATTTACACTCCGCTCGGGATTCTTCATAGGGAAGGAGGTAGGGAAGCACTTGGGGAGGAGAGTGAGCTGCCTTTCCATCATAAGGGGCCTGTAGGCATGTGCCTACAGTGCCTTATGGTAAGTCTGGCCCTGCCAGTAAGTATACACCATCGCAGCCACCAAGGGGAGTAAACTGAAGCATCATTATGACAAATAATAATGTTAGAGCACTATTGTAAAAAGTATGCAGAAAAGGTGCAAGGTACTGCCATAGCATAAGCCCAATCTATCAATGAGTGAAACAGGGAAAACGAGGGGAGGAACTAACCATTTAGGTATACAGGCATTTTAGAACATTGCTTCCTGGCTCATCTTGGTTTTATTTTGTTGTTGTTGGTGGTTTGTTTGTTTTTTAAAGAGGATTCATTTCCGTGATTGTCACACCATAAATAATTACTATGGGTTGGATATAATGTTCAAATTGTGTATAAACATCTTTCTGCTGCTGTCACATGTCACAATCATGTACTGTCACAAAATATATAGGCCATATGCAATTCACTTTTCTCCTAAGTTTCTCCTAGATAATATTTTCACATATTATGAATACAATGGGCCATATGCAATTCACTTTTTCACCTGAGTTTTCTCCTAGGTGAAAATTTCCACCTTGTCAATAAAATGCCTTTTAAACCACCAACAAGCAAACAAATACTCAAAACAATTTTGATAGTACTTTTTCACATACTTTTTGGTACTTTTTCCATTGCAAAATGCTAAAAAGTTTTTATAAATCGAAGATGAAAAGTTATCTCCTAGGAGAAAACTCAGGTGAAAAAGTGAATTGCATATGGCCCAATGACTTTTAAGCAACCAGCAAAGTTGAGTGCTGAAATAAGAAGATAGATTAGAGTGTAAGCATGCAAGATCAGGGCTCTGTCACCCTTTTGTGTTTTGGATTTTGTTACACATTTATTGATATTAATTATGTCACTGTTATTAGCCATTCTGTACTTTGTATCAATTCTGTATTTTTCACCAACTCTGTATTTTGTACACTGGTGTATACCATTGTCTGTATTTTGTACCCCCATGTTTGTTTTTTACTTGGTACTGCCTCACAGAATATGTTGGTGCTTTATAAATCAACAATAATAATGTTAATAATAATAATAAGTCTGTGAGTAATATTTTTCTGTTCATGGAAATCAGTGGTTGCTAGCACGCATAATGTATTTACAAAATATAGTATATATCACGTATTCCACCTTCCAGCAGTAATAACAGGCACTTGACCAGCCCCAAGGCTAGACACACCACTGTACATGTGTCTTTTCTAAATGCTCTGTTCATACAATAAAGACATTAACCTCTTGACGACCAGCTAACGCCGATTGGCGTAAACTGGTCGTCTGCGGGTTACCATGGAAACGGCCGCTCCATGTCAGTTCACGGAGGGTGTCTCCGTGAACAGCCGGAGAGCCGCCGATCGCGGCTCGCCGGCAAAATGTAAACAGGCGGGGAAGAAATCCCCGCTGTTTACATCATACGGTGCTGCTGCGCAGCAGCGCCGTAAGGCAGATCGGCAATCCCCGGCCTCTGATTGGCCGGGGATCGCCGGCATATGATAAGCTGAAGCCTATCCTTCAATGCGCAGGACAGAAATCCGTCCTGCGCAGCTCACAGGGGGAGGGAGAGGGAGGGAGCGGGAGAGACGGCGGAGAACGCTGCGGAGGGGGGCTTTGAAGAGCCCCCCGCGCTAAGCAACTGCAGCCGACGGTGATCAGACCCCCCCAGCAGGACATCCCCCTAGTGGAGAAAAAAGGGGGGTAGTCTGATCGCCCTGGCTCACTCCTGATCGGTGCTGCGGGCTGGAGAGCCCACGCAGCACCGATCAGTGCAAAAAGCCCTGGTCGGCAAGTGGTTAACCATACGTTATAGAGGACCTATGTGATGTATACGTCCATAAGTTAACGAGGAATTGTAGTGAAAATAAAATAATGCATAAAATTGCTTTTTTTTTTCAATATTAATTTATAAATGATTTAGTCAGTGTTTGCCCGTTGTAAAATCTTTCCTCTCCCTTATTTACATTCTGAAATGTATCACTGCAACATGTTAGTCCTGGTAGGTGATCTCTGCTCTTTTACTGAGAGTTCTATGCACAGAGGGAGCTGCTTGCTTGACATTTGTAAACAGCTGTTATTTCCCACAATGCATTGAGGTTCACAGACAGCAAACTGTCAGGGCCATGGTCCTGACATCACACTAAGGGAGGAGTTTCATCACAATATCAGCCATACAGATGTCCCTGATGATCCCTTCCAGAAAAGATTTCTTGTGGAAAAGGAGCTACTGATTGGGAAGAAGTTCAACCTTGGGTTGAGCTACTGATTGGGATGAAGCTACTGACTGGGAAGAAGTTCAATCCTCGGTTAAAGTTCAATGATGGGTTAAAGTTCCTCTTTAAAGAGGAACTGTCGTGAAAATCTTAACATTTAAAACACATACAAATAAGAAGTACGTTTCTCCCAGAGTAAAATGAGCCATAAATTACTTCTCTCCTATGTTGCTGTCACTCACAGTAGGTAATAGAAATCTGACATTACCGACAGGTTTTGGGCTAGTCCATCTCTCCATAAGGGATTCTCAGCAAGGCTTTTATTCTTTATAAAGACATTCCCTGAAAAAGATTTATACAAAGATGCTGGCCAGCCTCCCTGCTCGCTGTACACTATTTTGGCAGTTGGACAGAGCAACTGTCCTTCACTAAGTGCTTTTAAAAATAAAGAAAACAATGAGAACCCCCCTATGAGAAGATGGGCTAGTCCAAAATCTGTCGATAATGACAGATTTCTACTTCTTATTGTAAGGTACATAGGAGAAAAGAAATGTATGGCTCATTTTACTCTGGGAGAAATATACTTCATATTTGTATGAGTTTTACATTTTAAGATTTTCGTGACAGTTCCTCTTTAAGCATGTCATCATTGCACTATGCCCCCTAGCTGCTGGATCTATGGACAAATGAATGGCTTACCCTCCTCTCAGAATAGCTAGAAGTACAGTAAATAAGTGTGCAGAATAGCACCAGATCTTCGGGTTAATAGCTGGCAGACATTGTTTACCATGTTTACCATCTTCTATGGATACAATGGGGGAGGGGCATGTATTGCATTCAGTTACACTTCCACATAAGTTTGAAAAAGCTCCAAAATATATATTCATAAGCTACATACTTTAAAAAGAAAACATCTAAATCTGTATTTTCCTCAGTGAAAGGCCATTAGACAAGAACCTAATCTTGGTAACCGAAATACATATTTTGCAGACTGTGACCGCAATGTTTTTATTGTGTTGAAAGGTAAATAAAACAGAGCATTATTACAAGAGGGCTGTTTTCATGCTTTATTACTGGCAAATGCGGCTATAGCAGTTAAAGTGTTGTAAATGATCTAGAAGTGACCTTATAGCCTCACATCTATCTGTTTTATTTCAGCTCCTTGGCTTCATCTATGCCTGTTATGTCTTGAAATGCATTTCTGAAGAAGAGGACAGTTGTAAGTATTCATACTTGTGACATATTATTATACTTACTATTAACTTGCGCGACACAGCGAAAGCATTCATTTAAAAAGAGCAGAGATTTCTTTTAATACGGAGGATTTGTGGAAGAGCAGCAGACTGAAGAGAATCAATGACATTGCCAGGTTGATATATGATCCTTTCTCTACATTGAATAACAGTGGCTAGAATAACTTACACATTAATTGCAATTGGCGAGACGTTAGTATCCTGAAATTGGGTTTCTGACTTTCTGCACTGTAGTAAAACAAAAGAAACATTTTTGTCATTGTGATTTGGAACCTAATTATTGCAATAAGTGAGACGGTGACCCTTGCCTAGAGGAAACTAATGTAAGTACATGTTAAAGAAGAGAAAAACCTATTAAGTCTATTTAATTGAGAACTGGCAGATAGCTGCACTTATCCATGGATAGCATTACTTTGGACCATGGTGCATTACCCTGTAAGGTGTTCTGTGGGAATTAAAAGTAGCATTAATGCTGCACAAAACAGTTATCTAGTGATCATTGTGGAGAACATTGCAGCTATGCTCATAACGCTGTTAACAGATCAGCAGTCAGTAGCTGGTGTTTAAAGAGGAACTCCAGTGAAAATAATGTAATATAAAAAAGTGCTTCATTTTTACAATAATTATGTATAAATGATTTAGTCAGTGTTTGCCCATTGTAAACGCTTTTCTTTCCCTGATTTACATTTTGACATTTATCACATGGAGACATTTTTACTGTGGGCAGGTGATGTAGCTGCTGCATGCTTTTTTGGTAGTTGGAAACAGCTGTAAACAGTAATTTCCCACAATGCAACAGGGTTCACAGACAGGAAACTGCCAAGAGTACGTACTCAGAATTTCTTGTGGGAGGGATTTTACCACAATATCAGCCATACAGCGCCCCCTGATGGTCTGATTGTGAAAAGGAATAGATTTCTCATGTAAAAGGGGGTATCAGCTACTGATTGGGATAAAGTTCAATTATTGGTCGGAGTTTCTCTTTAAGTCTTGCTTCTCAAAACAGATCTTGTATGTTACTGAAGAAAGCCTGCCACAAGGAAGATTTGTTATAATCAGTATCCTGACTTTTAAGCATAGTAATGAACTGGCATCTGTCATGATCAAGTGTCTGATCAGTTTATTTACCCAACTTCATTGTTTATCAGAGCAGAGTGTTGTGGTAAGTGTTGTGCTAGAGACCTGCCTTATCTCCTGATTGGTGATAGCAATATATTTATACAAGAAAAGACAACCATGGCTAAACACAAAATACATATACACCGATAGTGTCAAAAATAATGCAAGTGTTTATTAGGGACACATCCTTTTAAAAATAAAAAACCACGGCTGACAGACAGCAATGCAAGGAACTAAAATTAAATGTACAAATAAACAATGTCCACAAGATGTCTCACTGTGGGATACTGCTTCTCTCCATCATGGGAATATATTTATGATGTATTATCTATGATGTTAATTATCCTATATATTTACCAATGACTGTAGTTATTACTGAATGTTTATTAACATGGGCATAGCTAGAAATCATGGGGCCCATAGCAAAATTTTGATTGCCCCCCCCCCCCCCAAAAAAAAACATTATTAGGCACCTTTTGTGTACCCTCCCCTGCACCAGTTTTAGGTAGCCAAAGGTGACCCAAGTATTAGGTAGCCCCCCAGTATTAGGTATCTTGCTTGCCCCCCTCCCCTGAGTTAGTATAGGTAGCCAGTGTGCTCCCCCCCTGTCTCCCAAGTTAATATAGGATGCCAGTGTGCTTTGCTCCTACCGCCCAAGTTAGTATAAGTGACCAGTGTGCTCCCCCCCATTAGGACAGGTGGCCAGTGTGGTTTACCCTCCCAGTTAGTATAGGTGGCCAGAGTGCTTCCCCTCCATTAGTATAGGTGGCCAGTGTGCTTCCCCCATCCCCCTCATTAGTATAGGTGGCCAGTATGCTCCCCCCCTCCATTAGTATAGGTGGCCAGTGTGCTCCCCCCTCCGTTAGTATAGGTGGCTAGTGTGCCCACCCCCCCATTAGTATAGGTGGCCAGTGTTCTCCCACCCTCCATTAGTATAGGTTGACAGTGTGCCCCCCCCCCCATTAGTATAGGTGGCTGGCACTTGCAGAAATTATGGTACATTGGCAATGTGCAACAGAGAACTCAACTCTCCAGGAAGCTTCACCGGCGATCTATCGCATCCATGCATCACGTCTCCATGATGACAGCGCCCCCTCCTGTCACATGGCCCAACATTGGGTCACATGACAAGATGGGGAACTGTTGTCATAGAGACGTGACTCATGGAAGAACCGGAGAAGTCGCAGGGAGAAGTGAGTTCGCCGATGCTCTCCAGTGCATGCAGCGCCAACCCTGCACATCAGGGGGCCCACCACGAGTCTCTATGAGGCCCAAAACAGACCCCTATCAACATCAGAGCCAGTCAGCCACACACTATGGGTCCCTAGGCCACCCTGGCTACCTCTGGCTACGGGCCTCATAGCAACTGCTCTCGCAGCTATGGTGATCCCTATACCAGTGTTTATTAACCAGTAACCATAATTTTCCCCTTGCCCCGGGATCATTACACACTAGGCTTAGAGCGCTGCCTCGTGTGCGTGTCATGTGATGATGCACCACATGGTGAAAATAGAGTAAAAAAACACATTACCTTAGTACTGTTTAAAAATAAAAATAAAAAGTATTAAAGGAAAATGTTCACGGAGACACTAAACAGCAGTGCAACCCCACAAAGCTGCCAATAGATTACAATATTGATAAAACAACTGGCACAGTCTACCAATCACTGATGCTCAGTAATGCTGCGAACACAAGGGAATATTTCTGACATGTCCGATCCGTTTCTGATAGAGAAAGGGATCAATTTTGCAAAGTTGTCATCGGAAAATCGATCCCTTTATTGATTGGGAGCAGTTTGGACATATGCACATGCTACAACATCACCCATTGATCAGACAGGAAATTGTATCATGCGTTCCCAACATTACTGGTCTCTACCATCTAAAGCAGTGCAAGTACAAGACATTACAAAATGTATGCAGGTTGCTGCAGGGAATTCTATAGTTAATTCATCTTGAAATAAAACTGCAGCGTTCAATGACAGGCAATGATGTAACAGCCTCATGAAGCCTTATGTGCTACCAAAGCTGTCATACAGTCACCTTCCAGAAACAGGAATGCTGCTTTACCCACATGGGCCTCTATTCATAAAACTTCACCGCAAGTTTACCGCTCAAAACAGCTGACTTTCCTGACCATTTAGCAAAGTGGGAATTCATAAAAGCTGTTTCCGCATGAAAAGTTACAATTCCCCAGCAGAGCGATAAATTTCCACCTTGTGCGGTGATTTTCTAGATTTATCTAGAAAAAGTAACAAAATGAAAAAACAAAAAACAAATCAATATTCTGAATATGATGCAAAAACAAAATAACTTATATACTTTAACTTGGTTATAGTATTTAATGTTTATTTAATCATTTATGCTGCATTTAGTTATCCAGGTCTGGAGAATGAATATTTGTGCTCATTTCTTTGGATCACATCTTAATAACAGAGCTAATCCAGGTAATCACTGATCATTGCAAACTGCCTGACTCAGAACAACATTTTTCTTCTCAAGAAACCTTCTTGTGACTTGTTGGAAAAACAAGAAGATTTTGACTTGACTTCACAGAGGTGAAGCTCTAATCTCACCATTAATTCCCACTCCCCCACAGCACAATTAAAAGTAATGAAAGTTTTCTCTAACTTACCTGTGCTAATAATATCCAGCTGAGACAAATTTGCTTTCAATAGACATCGGGGATCAAAATGAGTAATTAGATTTTAAGGCTCTTCTTTTAGTCTTCAGTTGGAGAAATTAAAGGACTCTTTAGATCAGCCTATTTCTGTCTTTTTATACCCCAGGCAAGTGAAAGCATTTTAAAGAGAAAAATTACTGCTTTTATGTCAGTTTTATTTAGCATCCAATATTAGAAAGTGAATACGTTTATAAACTGATCCGTTACATAAAAGGTAGCATACCACACGGCAGACGTAGAAGGCCCTCTGCCTTCATTGTTAACAAATAAAAGAAACAGATCTCATGGAGCTGTATTTTAAACGCCAAGCTACTACTTCTTAAAGCAGACCTGAATGCAGAGCGTCCTCTCTGCTCCAAAAGATACGCAACAGCATAATAACCTAAAAGAAAAAAAAAATGTTACAGCTTACAGAACTCCTGCAATAAATCTGCAGTGTGTCTACGTCCTACTTTCATGAAAGTTAACATCCTGTGTTTACAGATTAGCTGCTCGGGCAAAGACTTGACACAGCCGAGAGATCAAATTACACTTGTGATTAGTCACAGATGAGGGGGATTTACACAGGCTCAACTCTCTAAATACCTATAACTTGCATTTCTCTATGATTTCCTTCTGTCCTGTGCAAGAGTTCAGGTCCACTTTAAGGCTTGTAAAATATAAAAGGATTGTTGTCTGCGGGAATAAGGGCTCGATCTCTCAGGCCACAGGTCAGAGCCAAGTTCTGTACAGACGAGTTGCTGGCCTGCAGCCTAGCAAGCCTTTCTGTTGCTATGGAGAAGGGGAGGGCCAACAGTGCAGAGCACTATGGAGTGACGTGAGGGACCAGGTGGAGTGAGTAGCAGAATAGTGCCCTTGGCTGAGAGAATGTGCCAGCTGGTTCTCTAGCCAACACATGACAGGGGAACAGGGGGCTGCTGTACACATGCTAAATTCTCGGCAGATGCGATTGGCAGCCTTGGCATATGTACAAGGCTTTACAAGGCTTTTGACTTTTGAGGGAAATATTCTTTTCCTAGAACTATTTTGTATTATATGCATTTTAAAGGGAAAACAAGAATTCAATGGAAAAAAAAATCACCTTTTCTTACTTTTCTCCCATTGCAGTTTTATAATAAACAGTTCTACAGAAGATAAAAATAAACAAAAATGTATTTAGTTGTTCTGTTTATCACAGCATATGTTTTGGTATTAAAAGGATATATGATTTTGAAATAAAGGTATATTTTCTTTGGGGAGGAGGGATGCATCTCTTGGCGGCATGGGAGGGATGGCGCAGATTGAATGCTACACATTTATATTCATATCTCTGAGCTGCAGTAGGAATGATAACAGGTTTAACACACACAACCATAGCTTCACCTGTATCAAACTATATGTTCACTCTCAGTATAAAGTATAAGAATGTAGAAAAAGTATAGTGCTAACATCTCCAAGAGCTTGACACTTTGGTCAGTAATACAAGCATGTAATGCCTATTTGTTTACCTTACAAAAATGACCCATTGCAAACCCATACACCTTTAATCACTGTTTAGTGACATGTTGAAAGAAAAGTACAGGGATGATGAATTATAACCTGACAAAATGTGGGGTGTTTTTACAAAGCAGTGAGAATAATTGGGTTCTCTACACAATACAGTTTATTATCGGTATAAGCTTCTACCATGCAAGCATATTCAAAGAGTAACATCTATAATGTTCAGTAAGTATACTGCATTATTGATTGTGGCCTCATTTGAAGAGATTTTAAGCAAACTTAAAGAAAACCTGAAGTAACATAAAAAAGTTAGATACACAACTCAGTAGGGAGAAGCCTCTGGATGGTCTGGAAGCTTCCCCAGTCTTCCAAAACCCTTAAGTTCCTGTTTTGGGACCCTTTTTGCAATCTTAGACATTAAAGTCTAAGATCGCTCTCGACTGTGCTCCCCTCCATACGGTCCATGTCTGCTTAGTATCACAGAGCTGCTTATGCATGTCTTTTTTTTCCTCCTTGCACAAGTGGCTCCATGATACAGTGCAGGTATGGCCATCTGTGCACCAGCACAGTGTGGCCATGCTCAAACATTGAGGGGTTGTGGACATCAGAAAAAGCCTCTGGAGTACGTTTTTCAGCTTCAGGTTTACTTTGAGTATACTAACAGTTAAAAAATGAGTAGGATTAAGAGACAACATTGCGAGGAAGAAGAGAGAATCCTTCCAATATTCATCAGGATGATGTGGCTTAAAGTGTACCAGAGCTGTTCTAAAGAAAACGTTTTATACATACCTGGGGCTTCCTGCAGCCCCATACGCATGGATCACTCCCACGCCGCCATCCTCCTCTGCCCGCAGCTTCGGCAGCGGGTCCCGCACTTCCGTCAGTCGGGGTCAGTCTGACATAAGTGAAGTGCGCTGTTTGCATATCTCTCCAGCAACTGCTGGAGTGATACCTAGAGGGTGCACTTCTCCTCCGTAGACTGGCCTGACTGGCTGATGTGACGTGTCCCGGTATTGGCGGCGCGGGAGCAATCCATGTGTATGGGGCTAGAGGAAGCCCCAGGTATGTATAAAACATTTTCATATTTTAGAACAGCTCTGGTTTCCTTTAAAGTGGGATTGTAGGCCATAAAATCAAATTCCGTTTACCCACTCCTCTGTGTTTAAAACGCAGCCTGCTACCTGACACTGCATTGCAAGCATGCCAATATAATCATAAATGTTTGTGCTGTAATAAATCTTATCTCAGTCAGCCTGGCTTTATTTGCTACATTGCTGGGGAGAAGGAAGCTTGTTATCTCCCCTCCCCCTCCCACATTCCTGCTCCTCACTGATTGGCTGAGAGCAGTTCAGTGTGACATGAGGCTGAGAAGGGAGAAGCTGCTGAAATACAATCTATACTGTGTTCACATGTGTTTACAAAGCAAGCTAGATATAACAGTGCAGTTTCTAGGAGAGAAAAAAAGAGAAAGGGAGGAAACTACATCAGGATTGGCTTCAGTCAGAGACAGCAAAGATGGGAAATGCCTGAAACAATCTCTTTATGTACTATTTAAAATTCACTGAAATCAAAATGTCAACAGTACAATACCTATGTTATGATAGTATGGCTGTCCCTGCTGCTTTAATCCTGGCTGGACTGCTGGATTTTGCGAACCGATAAATTTAGAACTGGATCTTTGAGATTAGAGTTTGTAGAGTATGTGAAGCAAGCCTATAAAGTGTTTAGGGTTATAGAGCTAGTACATTTACAGTACAGCAAGTACCCATAGGACAAATGCTGATTCAAAAGATAGCAGACCTGGAATCAGATCTAGGTTCCATTTTCAGCTTTTGTTAATTTATGGCTTCTTAACTGCCACTAATATGCATCACATCCCAATTCCGTTGTGTTCAGAGTTTTCTAATTAAAGAAATGGAGCAGATTATCATTATTGCTTGTATCTGTAATAGCTTCAGCTACCCACTGACCATTCCTACATCTATTAATGGTCAGTCAGGAGAGATGCTGTACCCCTCTGTGTATTCCTGGGCTTTTGGCTGAAGGAACATATTTAAACTAAACAAGCAGCGCAAAGCTCCTTGGTGCCCATGTAACAGCAAGTAGCAAACATACTCTTGGGTGGCAATTATTTCTTCATTCTACTTGCATCTGCAAGAAAAAGAAAATCACTGTGGTTTGCTTACACATGCTACCACCTGAGACTTGGCATAATGACTGAGAACCAATGAATGGGGAAAGTGTTGAGGGAGGTGTGGGGAAGCCATTACCGTTCATTTGTGCTGATTAACCTCTTACTAAGTGCTTCTTTCTGCATACTCAAAAACCTGAAATGAAACACCAAAGTGAAAAATTGCTTAACGCTGTTCCGTAGGAGCTTTTCTTTAATAAAACGGTTTCTCATTTACTCCCTGCGAGATAGAAAGCTATTTCTGTGTGCTGCCTAAGAACTAGCTCATCAAAGTATTTAGTGTCTTACTTAAATGATTTATTGGAATAACATTAAGAGATATTCAGCAGCAGTCTGATAAATATGTGCTGTACAAATGTAAACCATTGGCCTGAAGCATAACTGTGCTGATGTTCTGACATCCGCCAAAATAAATATCAGGATACTGAGTCTGACTGCTCATATAGTTCTCACAGCACTGTCTATACCAGGCATGGGCAAACTTGGTCCTCCAGCTGTTGAGGAACTACAAGTCCCACAATGCATTGCAGGAGTCTGACAGCCACAGTCATGACTCATAAAGGCAAATGCATTGTGGGATTTGTAGTTCCTTAACAGCTGAAGGGCCAAGTTTGCCCATGCCTGGTCTATACTGTAAAATATAATGTGCAGGGCTAGAGCAAGTGGAGACTTAAAGGACCACTATCCCAAAAATGTATAATATTTAAAACACAAGTAAAACATACATATAAAATGTGCATGCTTGCCTGAGTAAAATGCACTATAAGATACTTCTCCCCAAAATTGCTGTTGCTTACCTAAAGCAGTAAAAATCTGACATATCTGACAGGATTTGGATTAGTTCATTTCATCATGGGGGGGTTAGTAGACTCCCTGTAAAATGCACTATAACTTTATTTTCTTTGTTGCTGTCACTTACAGTAGGTTGTTAAAATCAGGCAGAATTGACGGGTTTTGGACTAGTTCATTTCATCATGGAGTTTTTTTTCAGCATACCCATTATTCTTTACAAAAGAACTCCCTGTAATGGATATATGCCAATATAGCCTCCCAGGGAAGTGAGTATCCTTCTTCCTCTGTTCTATTTACATACATACTACACCGTGCGGGGCTCTCTGACTTTCTCTGCATTTTCTGTCTTCTGGTGCACAAATACATCTGTACCAAACTTCTCCAGTAAAAACATGTTTGCTAAATCCCGTGTAGAGCTGTACTGGAGAAGGTTGTGTTTTTGTTAATAGCAATTTTCCACCTAAAATCCTGGGGATGTTCCCTTCTTTCAACTAAACTGAAGAAGTCACTTGACTTAGTGATGAATCTTCATAGATTACTCAATAAATCTAGATGAATTTGATTTACAACCACTAGACATGCCACAATCTGAATACATGAGAACATTTATACACATAACCCAGCAGAGACAAAAACGAATGTGTGATTTGGTTCACTATTGCCTACTAAAGCATATGTAAACTTACAGTCAGGTAAATCCTAATAGAGGGAATACCTGAATTATCCCCAGAATTTGCAGCCCTGAAAACCTTTTCACATCAGAAGAAAAAGATGGCAGGTGTAGTGTCCACTTTATTAATCAAAGAGCATGGAGGGGAGGTCCTGGGGCAGCTGACACTTTACAGCTGTGTTGCAGGTGTTACCCAATTCATCAAAAGACCTTTAGATGGGAGGAAACAGAGTATTTTGTATGCATTTATTTGAAAAAGGGAGCCTGGAAAAAAAGGGCACCTGACCTAGCCGAGAAACGTAATTAACTTATAAAAGGGCGCAAGATTTTTTTTTTCGGCTATAAAAGGGCACTGGATATAGTCGAAAAAAGAGATATATCCAAGAAAAGTGATTTAGCCAAGAAAAGTTATTACTATGACCTAACTTCTCCCTACTCTCACACAGTACCCTCCCGTGGTGGTGCCTAACCCTAAGGGCCCTTTTACGCGTTGGTGTGCGTTAGTACGCGTTGGTACGCGTTAGTACGCGTTTTTTTCCATAGCAGTGCATTGTGACAAAGATTTCAGTTAAAACACGTTAAGTGTGAAAGGTGCCATAGGAAAACATGGGACTTACTTTGAAAATCAGTTTTCTTTCCGTTTTAACTGAGAGCAACTGATTCAGTGTAAAAGGGCCCTTAGACCCTCCCTGATGGTGTCTAACCCTAAGACTCCCCCTGGTGGTGCCTAACCCTAAGACCCGTGCCTAACCCTAAGACCCCCACCTCCATTGGCGCCCTTTTATAGCTGAAAAAAAATATTTTATAGCCTATATCCAGTGCCTTTTAATAGCCATAAAAAAATCTCAGCTATGTCCAGCGCCCTTTTATAGCTGAAAAAGAAAATCTTGTCTATATCTGGTTCCCTTTACACACAGATGGCTCAGGTGCCCTTTTCAACTGATACTGGTTGGCATTAGTCTGGGGCCATGCTGTTTATAAAGCTGTTGCTGCTGGCCTGTGTTGTCTTCTGTGATGAACTCTCTAGCTCGTGATATAGGAAACCTTACCAGTCTACAGAGGCATTGCAGAAATTCTGAATGATGAGACACAGGACTAGTTGCAGATAGGGCAGTTATCCTGTTCATTTCCCAGGCATCTTTAAATCATTTACTGATGTACTTAATTAGTTAAAGCAGGTTGACATATGTGTAGGGAAAAAAAATAAGCGGCGACTCTCAGGAGGGTCTCAGGTTTGTTTAAAATGGAAATAATTGGTTTGAAATGTGACATTTTTGTAGAGATAATTAATTTTAAGGTTAATTTCCTTTGGTGCTTGAATGTTACTTAAAACATTCAGAAGAGACATAAAATTAGGATGTTACTATCTTGAGGCGTTGAGTACTTTGGAGACTCTTTCTGGGTCTATTATCTCAAGAAAATTAGGTTGAACTTAATGTGGGAATTTTGTTCATTATTCACTGTAATAGATGGAAGTCAGGAGAAAAATCAGCTGGAAATGGTGTGGTTGACAGCACAAGATTTGCATTTTCTTTGTTCTTAGGATTAATTGCAAATGTACCCAACAAAAGAACTGGATTTATACATGAACAAGCTTGACATGGAAAGAAAATTGGATATGGATTGCTGCCCTCGCAACTAATGAAGTTTAATGTTAAAAGAAATCCCCACAGGCTGTGTTGTATTATAACACACAAAAATAACAAAAAAGGGCATGCTATCTAGCGCTATCATGGTATGGTTAACCACAGCAAGGGCAATATTTGGGATAAATTGGACAGTCATATGATCCATGTAGAGAGTGAGAAATACATTACAGTGTTACAGTTAAACCACGGCGTTCTTGTGCTTTCTCCCTGAGTAGACATGTTCTCTTTCCAGGAACATTGAGCTAATTAGAACACACCATTAGTTTTTGTTGAAGCTTTGATGAATAAAGGTGTAGCTTTATTCACTCACAAAGTGATTTTATACTTACTCTTCACAACGTAGAACGATTTGGCAAGGATCTGTTAATAGGAAAACAACAATGATTTGTAGAGTAATAACCCTTCCCCTACCAGTGCATTCTGGTTTAGTTCAGTTTAGTTCATGCTAGCGTGCTAGCTGATTACAACAAGGTCAATGCAGCTAAAGATGAGGATGTTGTGAAAGGGATGCTCATGACATTCATGGAGCCCCCTAAAATATTGCCTTCAGAACCGTGTGCACAATTTTCCCAGGGAATTTTCAGTGCCAGCCAGTGGTGCTCGGATAATTTCCGTGATCACAGAATAGCCGTGATTCATTAGCATTTTTCCACTATTCAACTGCCGAATCCGAATTCGTGATCGATTCTGGATCACGGAAACCAGCCATGGAAATTCCGTGATTGCAAGTATTCGGAATTCAGTTACGGCCGTGATCGCGGTGGAAATCCGAGATTAGGTTGTGATTTGTGGAAATGGGCGGAATTGAAATCCCTGGGCCAATCAGAGGCCCCCAGCCAGGCCCTAGCAACCAAACATAGGAGGGGGGGCTCCGCCAGGGCCGGTTCAAGTAACAATTGGGCCCTAGGGCAAAATTAGCCTGGGGGCCCCCCCAACAGACACCCCCCGACCAAAAAGTGTCATTAGAGGCCCTTTGTTGCAGCCAAATTTCCCTCCTGGGCCCCTGAGCTGGCTGCTGACCCTCCCCCAATCACCTCCCAACTTAACAGACTCTGCAGAGTCCCTGGGGAGCAACATTTAAGATGGGGGAGGAACACCTTGGGGGCCCCTACAGGCTATGTGCCTATTTTTTCCTATGGTAGCTCTGGACCTGGGCTCCGCCCTCCCTTCTGTATATAAAGTGGGGGCCATTTCCAGAACTCCATCTTTGCTAGACTCTGTGGCACTGAGAGGATCATCTCCAGGCCATATTGTACATCAGCAAGAGCGTTTTCAGTCCTTACATTGCCTTTATACTGTATCTGATACTTGTATTCAGCTAGCTAGCCAGTGAGCGACTACTTCAGTCAGCTCCATGCTTGCTGTGACATCCACCCACACACATCCACCTGCCAGGTGCCATTGGGACTCACCTTCACCTCTGTGATTGCTTAAAGTGTATTTCCCTAAAACCACTTATTACCAATTCATAGTCACATTTAAAGTGTTGATTTAACTTTAAAATCTGTTTTCTCAAAAACTAAAAATTTTTGGAATTTTTTTTAAGTTGTAGCCCCTTATCACCTTTTATAATCCATGCAATTTGGGGGGTTGTAGCATGTATGGGGGCTTTAATAATAGCTTAAACGCTTTTCCGTGATCATGGCCATGAATTTCCGTGATTGCCTCATTCACAGAAAAAATCAGAGTCAAATTCGTAAGTCCGTTTCAAATCCGGAAGTGAATCACGGAATTTCCGGATTTTTATTAAATCACGGCCGAATAGTCGGATCTGTGATAGGGGGTACCCGACCAGCACTGGTGCCAGCATGATCATCAAGAATTCTAGCCTTCGTATGCCAAATACAGCTGAGATTTAACTGCTCTGCATGGACTCCTGATGTCTCATGTAATTGTCACAATATAACTACTCTGGTAGAAGGGTACATCAGCAGACGGTTTGAGGTGATGAAGTGAACTATGTAGTTGAAACACAATTTAAAGGTGAAGTAAAGTCATGGAATAGCAAAACAAAGCTAAACCACACGATAGCTTTGTATGGTGACAGAGTTTAATAGCTTTCCATAATTTGCTGTTTTGTTCAAAGAAAAACTATAATTAATTGATCCAAACATAGTTGAACATATGTATTATCTCTATGTTCTGTAGATGCGGGGGGGGGGGGGGGGGGGCGACATGAAAATACAGGCAGAATATAGAAATTCCATGTAGAATCTAGTCTAGATTCAAACCAGAACCCTCGCAATGGAAGCCAAGAGTGTCACAAGCCTATACGCCACTATGTCAACCAATATGTAATCATTCCCTCTTTTAGGCTGGGGATGTCATATAGATGTTACATGCACTCCCTGCTGCAACAGTGACCTTACAAGGCTAATGGAAGGGTATAGGTCCAAAGAGTGAAGCACTAAGTGATCATGTGATCAGATAGAAGGAGTTATAACTCCTTCTATCTAACCTCTTGTATTAACTGGGATGATTTTGATATTAGGGATTCTCATTCGGATTTCGCGGAACTGAAATTTTGCATTTCTGATTGGAAACAGAAATTGAATTTCAGTGGAAATACTGCATTACCAATCACAGAACGCAGAAGCTTTGGACCATTAAGAGTAAATTGGATTACTGTGATAATTATAGCCCTATCACAAGATTTCACCTTCCCCTGGATCAACTGGGATATGTGCAGGTTCAGGATGGTGGGGTTTTTTTTTGTTTTGTTTTTTGTTTTTCTGGTTGGACTTGATGGATAGATGTCTTTTTTTCAACCAAACTAACCTAAACCTAACCTAAAATGTAGGACTCGAATATGGCCGAGTATTCCCAAGTCTTGTGATTGGCCTAAAATTTCTGTGGTATCCCGATTACCGCCGTAACATTCTACATATGCAAAAAAATGACTCCACAGAAATTGCCATTGACAGAAATTGGAATTTTACGTGGAATCGGAAATCAGCATATCCGACCATCCCTAGTACCCTTGTTTGATTTCACATTAGTAAGACTGAACATAAACTGAAATGTAAGTGTCAAGGACTAAGGTCCTGCAAGCACTATACTTACAGAATGACATAATCCAAACTGCTATTACCTCAACAGTTTGATGATATTTCTGGCACAATAAGTTAGCAGACATAATTTTCCATTCCATGTAGTCATTGATCTCTGACAAAGCACGTACCCCAGGGCGACTTTGATCTCTGTGGCCAACGCAGACAGTGCACGTAAATTTTACCGGTGTTTCTAGAAAGTACATAGAGTAACAGGCACTGGACAAATAGTGCCCCTTGCTTTATGTATGTAATGAGCGTATAACAGGTATTATGCAAACAGTAGAATATGCGTAATGCCTGCTACATACCTTGAGTAAAATTTGTGTGCGATGCCTGTACACTTAAATTTTAAAAGCCTTTAGTGAATCTACCCCAGTATAACATGTTTGCACAAAGTAGTAATAAAGGCAGAAAACATGGTCAACGTCTGTGTGAGTCACAGATCAAAGTAGTCTTGGAGTAGGTGCGCCTTTAAAGTGTACCAGAGCTCACCTAAATAAAAAGATTTATACATGCCTGGGGCTTCCTCCAGCCCCATCCACTTGGAACGCTCCCACACCGCCGTCCTCCGATGTCTGCAGCTCCGGTACCGGGTCCCCGCACTTCCGTCTGTCAGAGCCAGCGTGATGTAAGGGAAGTGTGCCTTCTACATATCTTTCCAGCAGCTGCTGGAGAGATACGCTAAGAGTGCACTTCTCCTGCGTAGACTGGATCCGAATGACGGAAGTGCGGAGACCCAGTACCGGTGCTGCAGAAGACTGAGGAAGGCGGCATGGGAGCGATCAGAGCGTAAGGGGCTGGAGGAAGCCCCAGGCAGTGTCGGACTGGCCCTGTGGGGTGCCAGTATTTTGCCCGGTAGGCCCCGCCTCCACGTCTTCAGTGGGCCCCGGGGCCCATTAAGTGTTGTCACAGATTATTTTTTCCCCTCTGGGGGTCCCAGTTCCAATCCCTCCCTCTTTCCCTCTCCTCGGGGGCCCCCCTCCTGTTATGCGCGGCGGCGGCATAAGATTCAGCTGCAGTCTCCGTGTCCGGGGTCCAGCAGACGCTAGAGCTCCAGCCGCAAGGTCTATGATGTCTCCTCCTCTGCAGTCTGCAATGCTGCTCGCACTACTTCCTGATTCAGTGCGAGCGGCAGAGGAGGAGACATTGTAGACCAAGCGGCTGGAGCTCTAGCGTCTGCAGGACCCCGGACCCGGAGCCTGTAGCTGAATCTTATGCCGCCGACGCGCATAACAGGAGGGGGGCCCCTGAGGTGAGGGAAAGAAGAAAGGAGTCGGGGCCCGCTCCCAGTGTCTGCAAAACTTTTCTGCACAGCACTGACTGCAAGTAGCACGCCAGTCAGTTAATTGATTTTAATCCACCAACCCTCCAGGTAATTGATTTTAATCCACCCACCCTCCCTCCTTCCAGGTAATTGATATTAGCCCACCCTCCCTCCTTCCCTCCAGGTAATTGATATTAGCCCACCCTCCCTCCCTCAGTCCAGGTAATTGATATTAGCCCACTCTCCCGCCCTCCTTCCAGGTAATTGATATTAGCCCACTCTCCCTCCCTCAGTCCAGGTAATTGATATTAGCCCACTCTCCCTCCCTCCCTCCAGGTAATTGATATTAGCCCACCCTCCCTCCCTCAGTCCAGGTAATTGATATTAGCCCACTCTCCCTCCCTCCCTCCAGGTAATTGATATTAGCCCACCCTCCCTCCCTCCAGGTAATTGATATTAGCCTACCCTCCCTCCAGGTAATTGATATTAGCCTACCCTCCCTCCAGGTAATTGATATTAGCCTACCCTCCCTCCAGGTAATTGATATTAGCCCACCCTCTCTTCCACCAGGTAATTGATATTAGCCCACCCACAAGGTAATTGATTTTAGATTGACTTAGATTTATTGACTTAGATTAATCGACATAGTCATATCAGTGACTGTCCTCAGGACTTCACAATCTAATCCTACCACAGTCATAGTCTAACATTATTATTAGGTATTTATATATCACTGACATCTCCTGCAGCACATTAAAGAGTACATTGATGGTCATGTCACTGACTGTCCTCAGAGCAGCTCACAATCTAATCCTATAAAAGTCATAGTCTAATGTCCTACCATATTATTATTATGTATTTATATAGCACTGACATCTTCTGCAGCACTTTACAGAGTACATAGTCATGTCACCGACTGTCCTCAGAGGAGCTCACACTCTAATCCTACCATAGTCCTAGTCTAATGTCCTACCATTTTATTATTATGTATTTATATAGCACTGACATCTCCTGCAGTACATTACAGAGTACATAGTCATGTCACTGACTGTCCTCAGAGGAGCTCACAATCTAATCCATGTCATATGTATGGTAACTAGGACGCTACTTTATATTAAAGGGGGACTCTATGCAAAGTTTTGCTGGGTAGCAGTGTTTATTAATTACAATGCTGCTAAGTTCAAGTACATTGGAAGGGAGGGAATTGGGCACAGAGCAGCGGGGAGGGGGGGAAGCATCCCCCCCTCCCTCACCTAGGGGCCCCCCCTTCTGCGCACCCCCCTCCTCCAGAAGTGCAGCCAGCAGCGAGCGGAGAATAGCTACAGAGATGATGCTAGCTCCGCTCCGAGTCCGCATGCCGCTGCCCTGCTGGTCTCTGTCTGCTGTAGTGACGCTGTCCAATCACGCTCTCGCAGTACTTCCTGCGAGAGCGTGATTGGACAGCGTCACTACAGGAGACAGAGACCAGCAGGGCAGCAGCGGCATGCGGAGCGGAGCGGAGATAGCATCATCTGAAGCTCGGTAAGCTATTCTCCGCTCGCTGCTGGCTGCACTTCTGGAGGAGGGGGGTGAGCGGAAGGGGCGGCCCCTAGGTGAGGGAGGGGGAGGGGGGGAGGCTTCCCTGCTGATCTGTGCCCGCTGATCTGTGCCCTCTGCCCCCCTTCCAAGCTGGGGGAGGGACTTGCATTGTGTGGGGGTATCTCTGCCACCAACCTGATTGCATTGTGTGGGGGTATCTCTGCCACCAACCTGATTGCATTGTGTGGGGGTATCTGCAGCCAACCTGATTGCATTGTGTGGGGGTATCTGCAGCCAACCTGATTGCATTGTGTGGGGGTATCTGCAGCCAACCTGATTGCATTGTGTGGGGGTATCTGCAGCCAACCTGATTGCATTGTGTGGGGGTATCTGCCACCAACCTGATTGCATTGTGCGGGGGTATCTGCAGCCAACCTGATTGCATTGTGCGGGGGTATCTGCAGCCAACCTGATTGCATTGTGTGGGGGTATCTTCAGCCAACCTGATTGCATTGTGTGGGGGTATCTGCAGCCAACCTGATTGCATTGTGTGGGGGTATCTGCAGCCAACCTGTTTGCATTTTGTGGGGGTATCTGCAGCCAACATGATTGCATTTTGTGTGGGTATCTGCCACCAACCTGATTGCATTGTGTGGGGGTATCTGCAGCCAACCTGATTGCATTTTGTGGGGGTATCTGCAGCCAACCT
The DNA here is from genome assembly GCF_040937935.1 of Hyperolius riggenbachi. Lineage (NCBI taxonomy): Eukaryota > Metazoa > Chordata > Amphibia > Anura > Hyperoliidae > Hyperolius > Hyperolius riggenbachi. The sequence continues at coordinate 293,111,780 of NC_090649.1, forward strand.
GATTGCATTTTGTGGGGGTATCTGCAGCCAACCTGATTGCATTTTGTGGGGGTATCTGCAGCCAACCTGATTGTATTTTGTGGGGGTATCTGCAGCCAACCTGATTGCATTGTGTGGGGGTATCTGCAGCCAAACTGATTGCATTTTGTGGGGGTATCTGCAGTCAACCTGATTGCATTTTGTGGGAGTATCTGCAGCCAACCTGATTGCATTTTGTGGGGGTATCTGCCGTCAACCTGATTACATTGTGTGGGGGTATCTGCCGTCAACCTGATTGCATTTTGTGGGGGTATCTGCCGTCAACCTGATTGCATTTTGTGTGGGTATCTGCTGCCATTTGACTACTTGATGAATTATCATGAGGCATGTAACTACTTGAATATTTTATCTAAAATGTATCTGGTCAGACCTAATCTCTGTGAATAACGCCGCTACTTATTTTGTGTTTTTTTTTTTTTTTTTAAGTCTGCCCATGACTCATCATGAACACGCCGATGTTCCAGTGCGTGGTGACACCCATTTAGTTTCGCTGCGGCGCACTGCACACGCCGCATTTAGACATATCCCTATTGGAGACTGTCCTCAGAATTGCTCACAATCTATTCCCTACCATAAAGTCATGCAAAATTTCTAGAGTACATGTGTTTGTGAGCCCAAAATGGGGGGGGGGGAGGGAGGAGGAGGAGAGGGGGGTGGGCCCCAGGCTGAAACTTCCTTGGTGGGCCCTTGGTGTCCCAGTCCGACCCTGCATTTGGCTCTATCCATGATACATCATGACCACGCCCACCTTCCGATGCATGGTCATGCTCTTTTTTTCACCACAATTATGGGATGTGTGGGCCCCAGGTTGAAATTTTTCTGGTGATCCCCCAGGGTCCCAGTCCAACCCTGGCCCCAGGTATGTATAAATCTTTTTATTTTTACGAGCTCTGAGTCCCTTTAAAGGGGAACTAAAGAGAGAGGTATATGGAGGCTGTCATGTTTATTTTCTTTTAGACCATACCAGTTGCCTGGCAGCCCTGCTGATCCTCTGCCTCTAATACTATTAGCCATAGCCCCTGAACAAGCATGCAGCAGATCAGGTGTTTCAGTGGTTCAGACTTATAAGTCTGATCTGACAAGACTAGCTGCATGCTTGTTTCTGGTTTTAATCAGATACTACTGCAGAGAAATAGACCAGCAGGGCTGCCAGGCAACTGGTATTGATTAAAAGGAAATAAACATGACAGCCTCCATATACCTCTCTCTTCAGTTCCCCTTTAAGTTCACATAAATAATTGCTCACTGTTTTTCTGCACTTAAACTTTTCAACACCAAATCTCTTGGGTGTATTGTAATTTTTAGCAGCTCAGCACAGGGAGATGAACTGCTGTTTTCAAAGTAAAACGTGTTGAAAGTGCAAGAAGCAGTTATGGGATCATGAAGACAGCGCTTTCATTCAAAGTAATGGAGTACTCTGCATGTATCTTTTACATTTTTTTTATAAAAAGCACACTATTTTAATAGATCATTTAAAGAGACACTGAAGCCAAAAAGAAATTATGATATAATGAATTGGTTGTGTAACAGGGATAATTACTAGAACATTAGTAGCAAAGAAAATATTCTCATATTTTTATTTTCAGTTATATAGTGTTTTTTATAACATTGCATCATTCTCTAATATTTGCAGTCTACACACTACTCAGCATTCAACAATTTTACAGAGCAGGCCAGTGAACTTTTTGCAGAGAAAAAGAAAATACAGTGACTGACAGTTGAAATAACAAGTTTCAGAAGACAGAGCTCTCTGCGACTTTAAAAGTCGTGGAGCTCAATGGCCCTTTTGCATACATAACAACTGGAGTTTCTTAACTCTCACTGTACTGGAAACAATATTAGACTTATGTCTCTGCTCCTAATGTTTTATTTCTTAGCTGTACTACACATACAAATCATTACATCATAATTTTTTTTCTCTTTAAATCTGTCTACAAAACAGATTTGTCTGTACTATTTTATTGCGAAAGTGTTGCAAAAACAAGTGAAGAAACTGCCCACAGGTTTTAATTCAACGCTCATCACATCCATCAATACACATCATGAAAAATTGGCAAGATGTCCATTTTATTCTTTTATAAATAGGACCACACAATGTTCCTGCTGAAGCACTCAAGTTAATTGACTTTTTATTTCTTTTCCTGCAGTGAAAATGACCTTTGTTAACACAGTGCCAATAAAAACTTTGAGCTGTGGACGAGTGCACATTACTGCAACCATGCAACCACTGACTCACTAGCAGTTCAGTAACGTTGGCTATGGCCTGGTTGTAAACCGTCACCACCTAATTGGAGTTAATCCTGCTTTTTAAGCATCACCGTAGGCTGTATTCATTTTATGAACTGTATTTACGTTTTAAACCCGTAATGGTTTTGTTATAAAGAGATTCATTTGCAAATTAACACTTTTCTTTTACACCTTTTTGAAACTATCTTTTACAGTTTGTGTTAAAATCATAATTGTAAAAATCACACTTTTTACTTTCTTAATTTCGCACAATAAGAAAAAAAAACATTTCTTTCCACATGTTAAAATGTGTAAAAGTTTATTTTTCAAACACAACCATGATTTCCACATTATCACTATTACAATATGTGCTGATTCTTTATTTCATTTTCTTTAAACGATCTGAATAAAGAAAGAGAGAATAGGGAATAATTCAAAGAAAAGTAACAATGTTTTGCTTCAGATCTATTTATTGTAAAGATAAATAGCAATCATTAATTCAGCTTGTTTATGTTATTTTTATGTGCAAATACATCACAGGCATTCCACACTGCTCTTAAAACAGACCTAAATTCAGAACTTCCTCTATGCTCTAAAAGATATGCAACAGCATAATAACCTTTAAAGAAAAACATGTATTTGTTACAGCTGATACAAATCCTGCAGTAAATCTGCTTTCATGGGAACAAACATATTGTTAACAACCTGTATTTACAAATTAGCTGCTCTGCCATGGCAGAGGAGATTTCTCAGTTGACACAGCTGAGAGATCAAATTACGGTGGTGATTAGTCACGGAGGCAGACCTTTATGCCGGCATCAGCCAATGGATGCATGTATGCAAATTTCAAGACTATCATAACAAATGCATGCAGTACTATGCAACAACATGCATGCAGGAAATCCAGGGCTGCAGTTCAACTGCATCAAACCATAGGAGGAACCCTGGCAGCATCCTGAACTGCTCTGAACTGCAGAGTGATTGCAAATGACAATAAGACTTACTGCGAATGTGCAACCGAATGCAAGCAGACAAGTCAGAACTGCCCAGTTGCAGCTCCCCTGCAAGCGGCAGAACCTGCTACAGGAGAAATCCTGACACAGATTTGGAAATTCCAGCTGCACATTGAAATAGAAAGCTCATTTAATAACAATGATGGCAAATCATTTAGATGCAGTATCAGTCTGTATTTTTTTCAATTTGAGATAAAAAAACAAAGTGGAATTTTCCTTTAACATTGTCCTGCTTCTTACTACTAAACCTTGAACAAGCACCGAGCATTTGGGAGGATGAGTGATGAGCCTGAAGCCTCCTTTAAATCCATGATCACCAAACGTGGCCATTGTGCAAGAACTAGTGTGCCACATGTGTGCATGCCGCATTTCAGGAATTCACAAAAGGATTCCAAGCCAGTTGCAATACCTGCAGTGCTGACCTTCTTCATAGCGGGTGAAGCTGCTGATGGCACATATTTACTACAAGCAGGGATGTTTTGAAACATTTTCCCTCACATTTTACTTCAAACATTTTTTGCATTTTTTTTGTCATATAAAATATATTTAAAAAATGTATTGGTTCCTGACAAGATTTTTGTCTTTCATTCATGCTGGTATTCCTAAGGAGATTTTGAGCCCACAAGAGTCAGGGTTCTATTGAGCTCGCCACTGGTGATGGATACGGGCAGTCCCAGGGCATCAAGTCTAAGCAAGCATGGGTCTTCACCAGCCCACCACCACAAGGGATGATGGACCATCACCCCTAATGGGTGGTGGGCTACATTGCTGCCTGGACTGAACTGGCCGGGACTAACCACACAGGATGGAAGAGGCATGATGGATTGGATGGGACAGATTGGATGGGACAGATTGGACCGGACAGACTGGGCAGGATAGGCTGATGGGGAACTGGCTGGATAACTAGAGTACTGGGAAGGGGATGCTGGATAAGTACCGAAGGGCTGAAAGGGTCAGCCTGGATGGAACAGCCTGGAGGGAACAGACTAAGCTTTACTGACAGGGCCCAGACTGGCAGACAAGACAGGGAAGACTGACTGGAGGCATAGAGGAGACAGACCAAACAGACGGGGCAATGGACTGGCAGGGAGATTTGGCAGCCACAACAGGACAAACAGGCTGGAACCAATTGACAGGTTAGGGACGGTGTCAGTGTATGCTGCAGTTGTGTAACCAGATGCAACAGTACTGGAATGATGAAAGGTCAGGGTTTAAATACCGTTAACTTCACAGCAGTGCTGTGGACACGGCCCCGCTGCCGGGCTAATTAGGAAGAGGGCACCCGTGCACATGCCTAGTAAGAAGCAGCTGCGCTGCCCAAGAACACCGTTCATGGAAGTCAGCCAGGTTGGCGTCCCCAGGCTAATGAGGATTAAACTTGCCACTGGACTCACAGACAAGTAGCATTACAGTGGGCTCCTGCCCCTGAGCAGCACCATCAGCACCTGGTCCAAAACATCAGAGGTTGTTCTGCAAAAGTAGGGGCAGCAATGCAAAATATTTCCTGGTGTAGTGAGCAGATGAGTAGATGTTTCTTCTCCTCCTCCTTCTCATGCTCAACAGGAAATGTAAAATTTGAATTTCCTGTCACAGGCTTATTCAAAATTTCCAACCAAATTCCTATTACTTCTCACATATGTACCAGGCAGTATTTAACTAGTGAGACCCTGAACCACTGTTATTTAATGTATTTGTAAAGGTATCTATGGGGCTTTTTATAATTTTACTGATGGTGTAGTGGAGGGAGAACATGAAGTCAACAAAAATCTTAGGCAAACTTGCCCTTTACATTTATTTTATTAAAGGGTGCCTGAAAAAAACAGGAAATGTAATACTTACCTCGGTGGATGGAAGCCTCTGGATACTCCAGAGTGTGCCCATTTCCTCCTCAACCTTGCCATTCCAGTGCTGGGATATTCACCTCATCAAATATGCTCTTGCTGCCGCACTCCCCTCTGTGTAGGAACAGGCCGCACTGCACAGACTAGCAGGATGTTGGGTGAAATTAGTGCAAATATTCATGTGTTATTTATTCAAACACTACATTTACACGCATTGGCCCTTCTAAGTCTCACAATGCTGTGTTTATCCTTCACTGACAATATAGTAAAAAATTATTTTTGCAACATAAATATAAAAGTAATACCCAGTAAAACATGCAAGCACAAGTTTCTTTAGGCCATTTAAACATAGATTTAGAATTCCCACTGATTAACAACTTGTTTGCTTATTATGCTTTCTATTTACATGCATTTCTGACTATTCTTCTATTTCAATTCGAAGTGTGTTTTAAAGCAGACTTTAAAAATGTATCTCATGCTAGAGAAAACGGCATTTTATGCTTCCTATTGGGTTTTCAGTGTGTTGAAAATCCCAAGCTGTCATCTTTCAAATAATACTTAATTTCTTCTTAGGTAAATTCTGCCATATAGTGCCAAGGGGGTCACATTTGAGCATGGAAAATGAACAGCACTTAAAACCTTATTTACAAGAAGCCGCCATTTAACTGCCATTAGAGAAGATGAGATCTTAGCAAAACCACCACTCTGATTCCTTTTGAAAATAGGCCAATACATTATACAAATCTGTTTTTCTCTTTCAGAAAAATAAAATCGAGCTTTCTGCTTCCTTTACACGTAGGAATGAATTATATAATGACAACTTATTGTTAAGATGTTTAAAAAATATGACAGCAAAACTGCTGTATGGCCTTTAGATTATCAGTGTTTGTAGAGTTCAACTAACCATGTAAAGAAGGATCGCACCATGTAGTCCAGGAGCCTATAATATAAGTAGATATATGATGCTTGCATATACAGGAAATTAAACATGAAAATGTTTCCAAGAACCCTGGAGATGGTGGCCCTTATTCAAATCACCTTTTCTCCTAACTTTTCTCCTAGGAGATAGGGACTCTGCTTAATTATGGGGGTTTTTAGACTTGGGGGACTCTGCCCATTCATGTTCAAGGAATTTAGTGGAGTCCCTGCCTAATTATGATTTGTTAGCATCTCTGCCTAATTATGATTTTGGGGAACTCATTATGTTTATGTTACGCTGCCTATTTATGTGATATAATGCCTACTTTACATACTCGCGTATAAGCCTAATTTTTCAGCACAAAAAATGCGCTGGAAAGTTACCACCATCTAGTGAGACACAGCTGTATCTCAGTGTCTTGAGATACAGCTGCATCATCCTTGGGGCACCCCTGGCTATGGGGAGAGGGGGTTGACTTGTACTGGGGGCACATCTGGCTACTGTGGAGGGGGCTATACTGTGGAGGGAGCTTATACGAGAGTCAATCAATTTTTCCTGGTTTCTGAGGGAAAAGTGGGTACCGTGGCTTATACCCGGGTTGGCTTATATGCGAGTATATACGGTAATTGTGGTTGAGTGAACAGGCTTCCTAATTATTGCTTTCTTTTTTGGAGGGAGGGGGTGACACACTGCCTAATTATGTTTTGTAAGTAACTAGGTGCTTATTTTTTATTAAAGGAGAGGAGGCTTCACCCAAAGATTTGCTGGGCACTGTCCTTGATTTATACAGCTGCTAGGTTTTTGTACATTTGGCCCTGCACATGTATTTTGTGAGACACTCCATAGAGATCAGATCACTGAGAATAAATGTAAATGAAACAATTAGTGAGGACACACATGGAATGGTGGCAGCCGCAAAAGTTTTCCTTTCCTCTTCCTGCTGGTGTTTTGGCTGGCAACAGTTAGTGGTATGCTCTTGCCTCACTTGTAGCTATTTTAACCACTTGCCGACCAGGGGATTTTACACTGATCGGTGCTGCGTGGGCTCTACAGCCCGCAGCACCGATCAGGAGTGCAGCAGGGCGATCAGACTACCCCTCTTTTTTTCCCCACTAGGGGGATGTCCTGCTGGGGGGGTCTGATCGCCGCCGGCTGCAGTTGCTTAGCGGGGGGGGGCTCTTCAAAGCCCCCCTCCGCAGCGCTTTCCGCCCTCTCGCCAGCTCCCTCCCTCTCCCTTCCCCTGTGTGCTGCGCAGGACGGATTTCCGTCCTGCGCATTGAAGGATAGGCTTCAGCCTATCATATGCCGGCGATCCCCGGCCAATCAGAGGCCGGGGATCGCCGATCTGCCTTTACGGCGCTGCTGCGCAGCAGCGCCGTATGATGTAAACAGCGTGGATTTCTTCCCCGCCTGTTTACATTTTGCCGGCGAGCCGCCATCGGCGGCTCTCCGGCTGTTCACGGAGACACCCTCCGTGAACTGACATGGAAAGGCCGCTCGATCGAGCGGCTGTTTCCATGGTAACCCGCAGACGACCAGTTTACGCCAATCGGCGTTAGCTGGTCGTCAAGAGGTTAAGTACTGTAGGAAAGTAGAGCATGGGCTTGCATTAGCTATTAGGCATGCTTTAGGGGTATTTTGTGAGGCATTTAAATTGCAACAACGTTTATCCACAGCATAGTGATGAAAGTGGCATAATCGTAGATCAGTGCTGCACAAGTCTATCAATTGTTGTTTAATGTGATTGTGATCCTTTCAGTACAAATATAAAGCCACTGACAAATCAAAAAACTACAGGAAAAAAACATAAAGTGCACTTCTTTGCAACTATAGCAACTGTGTATTGTTTGGAGCAGAGGTTGTATATTAACTCTTACATGATACTCCTATCTGCCAGTTTCTGTAAGAATCACTGCAGACTGGATATGTTTTATATTTGTTCTTGTGGGGGGCCAACTTATGCCTCCTCATTCCAATACAGGATTTCACCTTTTTACAGGATTCATGTGTGGGGGATCATGGAACTGTTCACTGTTATGAAGGAAGGAGTTCACTGTTATTTAGGAGTTTGTGTTGGCCCCACTTGCTATATGACACCTGGCAGATGAACCCTGTGGTCACAGGGGTCATTGGGGGAAGCGTTGAGGGGTGTTATCATTGGGTGGACATCCAGGTTTCGCCACGGATCCCCATGGTTTTTAGTTACCCTCTGCTATTAGCAGTGCATAACTAGACTTTTCTGGCATACAGACACCTTTACAGCATCCAATATTATTACATTTATTGCTGAATAAATGATGGCAGGGTTAAATATAACATGGAGTGTCACCATAAAAGTTATAGTGATAGTGATTGCAGGTAACTATGTCAAATTGCTGGAAATATTAGAGACTACAGTGCTTGTGGACCTACAGGAAAAGAGCATGAACGTTATTTACATGCTGCAGTTTCTGTAACTGACTATCTCAGCATGCTTCCTCCATGCTGATCTACATTAGCTCTGCATAGGGTTCTATGGAATCTTAAAAAAAATGACATGCAGCACAAGAAAAAGACACTGATATATTTTTTTATTGTCTGCTAGCATAAAGTAAAAGTCTGTATACAGTATCTGGGCCATATTAGAACACAGTAGCAGTTTCTGAGAGGTTAGTAAATTAGACCTTACAAGAAAATGTTTTTTTTTTATAAACTAAAAACTGTACTGAATTTATTTAAAACAAACTTGAACTGAAAGTAAACTTAAGAAAAAAATAATTGTATGTGTAGTACTTATGACAAACAACATTGGTAACCTAGAACAAAGTCCCATATTTATATTTTCAATTTAATCTGAATTTTTAAGACTTAATTCTAAACCGCAGCCATGACAGTCTGATGTAAAATATGCTTCATTGGGGTGCAAAACAAAAAGAAGTAATGACCCTTATAATGTTTTAGAACCAGCATTGTTTCCTCAGCCAGAGAAGAATGTTTTGTATTCTACTTTTCAGGACATCTCCCTAAATTTGACTTTCTGTTTTCCTCCTTTATTATCATAGATAAAAGAACTAATTTTTAACACTTTCTGTTGAGGAACACAGAAACGGATTTCAGACAATTTTGTCGTTGGACAAGTACTATATGTACAGTATCTATATTTATTTAATGAAAGGGTATATTCACTAAACTGCATTAATCAGAATAACGTGCGTAAAACCTTATGCATAATGAGTAAAGCATAAATGAATAAATTACATGCAATCCATAACGTTCTACTCATCGTGACTAAGACTTTACCACAGTTTAGTGAATAGTCCCCTATGTCACCTGTCTGTTTAGGTACCCTTTAAAGAGACACTGAAGCCTCTTTTTTCCTGTTTTTCCACTTGGCTCACCTTTATCTTTATGAGCCAAGCAGAATTGCCACATTCTCTGCAAAAAACGAGTGTGTTATCACCCTGAAATAGGCAGGCAAAATCCTACGACTATCTTGGTCGTAGATTTTGCTGCCCTGCAGTGTCAGGAGGAGGCAGAGCTGTTTGCAGGAGCTCTGTCTCTTGGTGTGTCACTCCCCACCTCTCCCCGCCCCTCTGTTCATTCAGCACTAATTATGCTGCCCCCTCATGCTCCCCGTCCCGTGCTGTGAGACTCCAGGCAGAGAGCTGTGAGTCATAGCTGCAGAGGAAGACGAGAGAGACATGTGCTGAGCTGGACACTGTGTACAAAATCCTAAGGTAAGAAGTACACAGGGCAGTGATGAAAATGCAGGATAAATGTATAATACTGGGTTTATTATATATATTTATATTGGATTTGCAGTTGTGGTCTCTCCTGTGTACAGTAGAAAAGTACACAGGGGAGTTAAAAGGCTTGCTAAATTTATATTATCTACTTTATAATGATGAGTTAGTTGCTATTGTGTGTGGGGGAAGGGTGCTATTGTGTGTGGGGAAGGGTGCTATTGTGTGTGGGGAAGGGTGCTATTGTGTGTGGGGAAGGGTGCTATTGTGTGTGGCTGCAACCCGGAAACAGGAAGAGGGGTCACTGCCATTTTAACCAGGAAGTGATAATTTTTTTATAATGCTATAAAATAATAACTAAAGGGCTGAAAGCGGCGGTGATGGGGCGGACAGCATACTAAAAGTAAGTGGTGCACAGCAATGTGTTTTTTTCTATAAATAAATTTCACTTCAGACTCTCTTTAAGCAAACAAAAAATCCTAAGTGCAATGGCATGTATCAATCACTTAAGGAATAATTCACACATTTCTCAACAAGCCTTATTGTGATCTGATGTGAGTATCCATGAAAGGTTAGAAAATCTTATATATTTAATGGCAAACAGGAGCAGGGTTGCTGGATCACTTATTATATCTCTTTGGGGTTTGCTTGGAGATATCTGGAGGTGTATTTATGTTAAACTGAATCTGTAAATGTTTAACACAATGTGGCAGTGTAATATTTTTACTTCTGGTTACCTGGAGAATAACTGAATTAGGACATTCCTTTATAATGAATACCCTATAATAATTACAACATGCAGTCAAGTTTTTACTGTAGCAATTCCCTGCCCATACACACACTCCAGTTCAAGAGCCAATCAAGATAATTACGTTTTTTTACAGAACATATGTTCAATGACAATTATATGGAGAAGCATTTGACTGATTTGATTGGCTGGTCGCAAACTAGTAATTATATCTCACTTCTGCTTTTTGTTTTAGTATGCAGAAGTATATGATTACATGAAACCAACCAGCAACTCAGAGACTTAGAAAACAGTCACTTGATTGGTCACATTCTTCTCCTTGAATTCTTCTTGAGGTGAATTCCTGAACAATAAAGTTCTAGTGGGAAATATGGATGACCAAAATCAATTTAGCAAAATTCTAAATTGTCTCTGAGCATGTGGGGTGGGGCGTGGACTGGGACAGATGGAGTTAACTTAACTAGTCCGCTGACCCCCACTGATGTGCTCCATGCAGCTCTCCATTTACCCAATATTTCAATCTTCTAAATCAGAACTTCTGGTGTGTCGGGAAGATTGGACTAAGTTTGAGAGGTCTATTATTTTGTTCTTTTATTACTTTTTACGTCAGTGTAGTTTGATACATGAAGGGACCTTTATAAATGGAACTGGAAAGTGGTGTGGAGCACATTGGCCAGATGCGTCGACCTAGGTGAGTTAACTGCTTCTTCCCCAACCTGCGTCCCAAAGTGTTTCAGGATTTCACATTTAGCAACATTGATCTTGATCATTCTTAGTGGCCAACAGAGAGACACGTGTATCATACTAAGAGAGGAAAAGGTAACCACCAGCATTCCGACTTGATTGCAATAATGATCATCATACATGGTGCACCTATGTTGGGTAGGGGCCTAGAGTGCAGGACAATGGCATTACACATTATAAAACATTCCTGCAGACATCATAAGAGATGAGTCACAGAAAATGGTTTACTTTGTTTAGCCTTGATAGATTACATTTAGTTAAGATGTAATAAAATATAACAATATACAGTATTGAGAGTATACAAGAGAGAGGATATTCTGAAGATAAACTGTTGTATTCAATTACAAGATAACTAGAAATAACTGGACAGGATTCGCTATAAAATTCCAGGAAAAACAAGCCTGACTCTGACAAACAAAAGTAGTCCCATAGAAAGGTTACAGAACAGAAAACATATTTTCCCAGAACAAAGGAATATTTTAAGAACAACTCTACAATCCATTCTGACTCCAACGTGTTTGTTTGATTTTTTTTGAATCTTCACAATAATAAGCAATGATTTTGAAAGGAAAGTACAGTAGTTTTAAAAGTGCAATATTATTTGTTTTGTTCTAAGTTTACAAGTGAAATATTATTTGTGTTACAGATTTAATCAGGGCGGAAACTGAGAGAAGTTTCCTCATATTGGACTAATAGGCAGCAGTAAGAAAAACTGGACATGCTTGCCGCCCCAATTCAAAAAAGAAAAAAAAACAACAACCCAGGATTGAACTTCATCCCAATCACTCAGCAGCTGATACCCCTTTCCCCTTTACCTTTTCTCAAATAGCTCACCAGGGAAATCTGTATGGCTGCTATTTTGGTGAAACCCCTCCCACAGTGTGAAGGGCCGGATTTGTACTTTTTACCACCTATGGCCACTGTCACCAGCTGCCCTTCTTCAGTATAGGAAGCGAGATGATCCCTCCCCCCTTCCCTCCAGTATAGGTAGCCAGATGACCCTTCCCCCCCTTTCCCTCCAGTATAAATAGCCAGATGACTCCCTTAATCCCTCCTTTTCTCACCCCCCCCCTTTCAGTATAGGTAGCCAGCTCGCCTTCATACTGCAGCAGCCATCAGTGTCACTAATTTCTCCTTTTGTCTCCAGTGCAGAAGTTTCCTCTTCCTTTCCGTCTCCAATGCTGCCCAAATCTATAGTCGCCGGCCACAATGCAAATGTGCACACAGAGCAAGGTGGCTGCTGCAAAGGCTGCTAGCAGCAGAGTACCACTGTCAGGTGCTCGCCTGATCTCCCTGCATTGCAGCATTTGCAAATGCTGCACCAGTTTATCCTGCTGATTTGGTGTCCATGTTTCTTTGGTGCCCTAGGCCATGGCCTAAACCGGCCTTGGCCTAAACCCGGCCCTGACAGTGTGATGTCATAAGCATGATCCTGACAGTTTTCAGTCTGTGAACCTCATTGCATTATGGGAAATAATGTTTTTTTCCAACTGCCAAGCAAGCAATATCTCCCTCTGTGCATAGAACTCTCAGCGTTGCAGAAGATGTTGCGGCTCTATAAATACTAAAAAATAATGATATCTCTCAGTAAACAAACAAACACTGACTAAATAATCTATAAATGAATCTTGCAAAAAATAAGCCATTTTATTCATTATGTCATTTTCACTACAGTTCCTCTTTAAATGGGGTTGAACTAATGCAAAATATATAAATCAGAGTCTTGCAGCATATTTTTCATTCATAATAACTGTCATGCAGTCAAATACTTCACAAAAATTGATAATGCTGTCAAGCATGAAAGATTTTTCTAGTTAATAAACAAATCATAAGGATTTCAGTAGCGTAATGACAGGAAAAAAACATTGTTGAATGACATCCAGAGTCTGTATGGAGGGAGTTACAATTGGTTTACAGAATTAGGGTTTTTCGTTATAAAACTGATGTGGGCGTTTCAATGCATCACTTTTACTGCCAAGAAACTTTCATACCCCCTCGAAGAAACTATTCACCACACAAAAAAAAAAGTAATATTTAATCACAAACTTCAATTTACATATGTAATTCCTAAACCTAATCCTAGCACTTCATGGTTAAATCTGAAGCTAAACCAGCGAAGTCCAACTCTAGCTCTTAAAGGGACACTTAAGTCAAACAAAAAAAATGAGTTTTACTCACCTAGGGCTTCCAATAGCCCCCTGAAGCTCTCCGCTGCCCTCGCCGTCTCCCTCCGATCCTCCTGGCCCCGCCGGCAGCCACTTCCTGTTTCGGTGACAGGAGCTGACAGGCTGGGGACGCGAGTGATTTTTCGTGTTCCCAGACACATTAGCACCCTCTATGCTGCTATATGGTATTTGATATATGCTATAGCAGCATAGATGGCGCTATTGTGGCCAGGAACACGAAGAATCACTCGCATCCCCAGCCTGTCAGCTCCTGTCACCGAAACAGGAAGTGGCTCCCGGCAGGGCCAGGAGGATCGGAGGGAGACAGCGAGGGCACCGGACAGCTGCAGGGGGCTATTGGAAGCCCCAGGTGAGTAAAACTCATTTTTTTTTACTTAAGTGTCCCTTTAAGGGCTGGGGTCTTCATGCTTTTTTGGCTGAAATCAACTGATGGGACTAAGGCTGGGTGCACACATAGCAGAAACAATAGCGTTGCATTAAATGCTGAGTTTTTGCCACTAATGGAAGTCTATGGGCCGCAAGAAAAAACGCATATAAAAAGCGCTTATGCGTTTTCTATGCCTTTTCATAATATTCATAGATGGTATGCGTTGTTCATGCGTTTTCCCATGCGTTTTTATATGCGTTTTCCCCTAAAATATTTTTTTTCCTGTATTTCCGTTTCCTGTTGTCTTCCTACTGAATTGCATAAAAAGAAATATGAAAACGCATACAAAATGCATATGCGTTTTGTATATGCGAACCGTAAATACATTAGAAACACATGCAAAACACTTGAAAAACGCATTGCAAATGCACCTAAAACGCAGTAAAAACGCACAAAAAAATGCACAAAACTGCAGATTCAGCCTGGTTTCCGCGCTAGTGGAAACGGGCCCTAAAGGATACCAGAGCTAAAACAATTAGGAGAAACGGGGGAAGCAGGCATGTATGGGGAGCTGCAGGACGCGCGCAGCCGGGCCAGTGCCTTCGTACTGATGCCCGACTACAGAAGAGGCTCCTGGGGTCTTTAGGTAAGAAAGGTGGGGGACAGAAGAGAACGGGGGGGGGGGGGAAGAGGTGGCCATCAGAACAGCTCCCCGTACATGCCTGCTTCCCCCATTTCTCCTAATCATTTAGGCTCTAGTATTCTTTAAGTGGATGATGGTCATGAAAAATACCGAGCTCTATTTCAAAGACATACCTGCTGTGCTCAAAAGCACAGTTAGAAGCAGATCCCATAAAACACAAGCACAAAGAAATTCAATGCATGTGTATGGGTTTTCTTAATTCATTTTTGTTGAGGCATCTTCTTTAATTTACTGAATTCACAAGAAAAAAAAAGGTGTGTGCTCAAACCAGGTATCACCTGACTTATATACTGGCTGCCAAAATGTCTGTAGACAAATTAAAGGGGCACAGCAAATGCATATTACATCTGCTTGCCAAAACTGTGCAGAGTCTTAAACTAACTCACTATTATGACTCACACAAAACACTTTGGGCCATATGCAATTCACTTTTTCACCTGTTTTCTCCTAGGAGATAATTTTTCATCTTCAATTTAAAATAGTTTTACAGCACTTTTTAATTAAAAAAAGTAGTAAAAAGTAGGTGAAAAAGTAATATTAAAATTATTTTGAGTATTTTCTTGCTTTCTGGTGGCTTAAAGGGCATTTTATTGACAAATTTAAAAATATCACCTAGGAGACAAAGTGAATTGCATATGGCCCATTGCATCTCAACAGGGGCACCATGTGTAGGCCTCCCATGCCCAGTTCCGGCTGAGAGCAGTACACTTATGCTTGTCAGCCACATCTGTTTATGTGCAGGATGCTTGAAGTCAGCTGCAAGCATTCAGTACTTGCAGGGCTTTATGCATTTGCATCTGAGCTGCTGGTCCTAGACACTTCATGCAGCAATTTTTCACCGGGCAGTAACGGCACAATGGCCCATATGCAATTCACTTTTTCTCCTGAGTTTTCTCCTAGGAGATCATTTTTCATCTTGCATTTCAAATAACTTTTCAACATTCTCCAATTGAAAAAGTACCAAAACAGTAGTTGAAAAAATACCTTCGATAATTTTAGAGACCTTGGGCCATATGCAATTCCCTTTTTAGGAGTTTTCTCCTAGGAGATAATTTTTCATCTTCAATTTAAAATAACTTTCCAGCGTTTTTCAACTAAAAAAGTACCAAAAAGTAGGTGAAAAGGTACTCTCAAAATTATTGTTAGTATTTTCTTGTATTCTGGTGGCGTAAAATGCATTTTATTGACAAGCTTAAAAATCTCACCTAGGAGAAAACTCAGGA
The DNA here is from genome assembly GCF_040937935.1 of Hyperolius riggenbachi. Classification (NCBI taxonomy): domain Eukaryota; kingdom Metazoa; phylum Chordata; class Amphibia; order Anura; family Hyperoliidae; genus Hyperolius; species Hyperolius riggenbachi. The sequence goes on from NC_090649.1 coordinate 293,127,511, forward strand.
GAAAAAGTTAATTGCATATGGGCCCTTGACCCATATGCAATTCACTTTTTCTCCTGAGTTTTCTCCTAGGAGATAATGTTTCACCTTCTCTTTAAAATAATTTTTCAGCATTTTACAATTGAAGAAGTACCTAAAAGCTGGTGAAAAGTACTATCAAAATTATTTTGAGTATTTTCTTGCTTGCTGGTGATTTTAAATGTTATTTACAAGTTGTGAAAATAACACCTAGAAGAAAACTCAGGTGAAAAAGTGAATTGCATATGGGCCCATGTGTCAGCCTCTGACAAGCATGTGGTTCTAAATGTTTGTTGTATGCATTATTTTGCAAACAGAAGGTGCTTAAATGGATCAAGGCAGTAAATACTAAAAAGCTTAAAATCAGTGGCAGACACAATGCTTTAGCCAGAGTATCTTAATGGCAATCGGCAGCACTGTCATGGATTATTTCATCTTTATTTTCCTGCAATTTTCTCTTGGTTTCAAACAGCTGTAGGAGCTGCCATATTACAGTAGGAAGGGTGAAGATATTCCCCTTCCCCTTTCCACTTCCCTCAGTCAGAGTCAGGGTGTAAAGTTAAGCATGTGTTACTTCTCTAACTGATGCTCTGTCCCCTACCCGCACCCACACACTCCTGCTGATGCAAGCTTTTTTACTCTGCTACTGTGCAATAACTATTAATTACAACAGTCTTTTTCTGTCTCCAATTTCCTGTGCCCCTGCTGTCCGGCGGAAAAAGGGGAAGGCAGCCTCTACTAAACTTTCAAATGTAAAAAGATGACGTCAAATTGATTTTTTTTTTATGATGAGCCACATTTCTAGCAGCATTTTGAATGTGCTATTGAGGTGGCAGTTTAAAATATTGCTTGGTTACCTTTGATGCAAATGGGCAGCTAAATGGTACATTTAACTTGCCATTTAGCCATTCGTCTGAAAGAGCCCATACAGTGTGAAAGAGATGCAAGAGTGTTCTGTGAAGAGATAAAATAATGGCTTTTCTTTCTCATAGGAAAAAGAGAAATAAAAGGCCAATCTTATTTCTTTCCGATCCCACAACCTACTTTATCTACGGTACTTGCCATGCACCCAACAGGAACCAAGCACGATCACACCAAAAATCATGTAGGCTGGCGATTGTGATTTGGGGAAAAATTAATAGCGCTGATGAAAAAGGAGCACTGTAATTTACAAGTAAATCGTGATGCTCTTGCAATCGCCAAACCGGCTGTGATCCATTTTTGAGCAGATTGCAGCAAGCAGAAATGAGCCCTAATGATGCAATCTTGATTGTACAATCTTACCAGCTTTATGTAATATGAGTGACTACCTAAAGTATTGATGCAAAGTATATTCATTATGTTTACATTTCTACTACATAGATTTGGTCAAATTGTGGTGGCCACCTTAAGTCATCTGCTGCACTTCAGGTTTCTATAAACCAAAACTTTTATTATTTTAAAACACTCAAACTTCTAAAATTACATTCTATTTTTCATTTTCTGAAAAAAATGTTGTATATAGTCTGTGAGATCATTGCATCAACCTAACTTATAACTATATTTAATACCCCACACATTTTACTCTGGAATTATTGTATAAGAATGTTGCCTGTGGAAAGCACCAGCCTCTGCTATCACTGCTAACCTTGTGTGTAAGTCAGAATATAAATCAGTGTATTGTGAAGACCTGTTTAGTGGGTGAAATACATTAACGGAAGACTCTTTTGATCATTCAATTGCCGGTGTCTCTGCTCTTTTGCCTGGTCATCCCTTTCTTCCCCTTCCATAGACAAGACTTTAATGTGCTATACATTAAATACAAAGAGACGATGATAACTTGATCTACAAAAAGGCTCTAATAATGATTTATTATTTCTCCACATTTTCCTCTTTCTCGGTCCCCTCTCATTTTCCAGCATGAATCATTTTGGTACATTTAGGTAATTAGTTACTCTTACTGATTATTAGCAGCCTGTCAAATAAGCCTGGAAGTTCTGGTCTGACTGATTGCAGCATTCTGCCTGAGGTCACAATGATAATGAAGCTTTCTCTATTTCTTGCAGTTGATTTCATAGGTGGATTTGACTCCTATGGCTACCAAGGTCCTCAGAAGACATCTCACTTACAGCTGCAGCCCATGTATATGTAAGTATTTCATTTTCACGCATACTACATGAGACAGTTATTAAAAGCCTATTTCTGCTAAAGGATAAAAAAAATACAGATTAAACACATTCACATTTTCCTCTGCTCTGACTTGAGGCTACACCATTCAATATTAAGGCAGACATTACTCTGCTCACTCAGGGTAATGGTTTTTGGAAATGTGATCTGCTTAAAATGGACTATTGCCACATTGTCTAATGGTTCCGTGTCTTAAATCCATAAAATAAAACCTCACTAAATAGATATTTTCATTTTCTATTTTACAGTGGCAGTAATTTTTTTACACTGCTACATTTGTCATTTATCTAACTTGGATGAATCTATGAGTGAAGGGTAACAGTGCCTTTAGAAAAACAACTACTCAAAAATGCCTTTTTTCTAAATAATCACAGCTTGTGTTTAAGTGTTTTCATTCCATGGCTGTTTCAAAAAGAAATGCTGCTCCCAATTATGTATTTGTTTTTATTAAAATAAGTACCATCTCCTGTGACTGCACAGTTACTGTATGTCACTGCTCACTTAGGGGGGAGGGGTTGAAGGAGTAGGTATGGTAAATGATATGCAAAGTTTTCAGAGTTTATACAATTTTTTTGTACATTATTATGCAAATATATGCAGTTTGTAAATCGACCAATCGATTTAAAACCAGGTTTAAATTAATTGGTCCATTTTCAAGCTGCATACATTTGCATAAAAACACATACATTTGCATAACTGCATTGCATCTAGAATGGTTGGTGTTGTTGTGAAGGCAGTGATTTCAAATCATTCCCTTCACACAGAAAGTGTTATGCCTCTTTTCCATGGACAGTTGAACTGTGGGCTCAGCAAGCAGTTACCTGGCAGCAGTGAGCCGTTATCAGGCAGCAGCAAGCAGTTGCCAGGCAGCAGGAAGCAGTTATGAGAGTTTAAGAGGCATTTCATTGCCTATAAACTGTCCGAGGAAAAGAGGCCTTAGACTAGACTAGTTAGATTTTCTATTCATCCTTACAAATATGGCATACAATGTTTTTGTGTCTGTAAACAAGACAAAATGTTTCAGAAATCTAAGCTCGGGCTAGATGCTGGGAACTCTATGCAGAGTATAGCACGCAGCTGGCATTTTTATTCACCTCCTGGGGCATTCAGACATCGGTAGCCATTCTCCTTCCTGTCCTCTGAGGCTGTGAATCACTCTGGTGAGATCGCCGTCAGTGATCTCACTACAGTGTTACAGTGCCACCCAGAGGATGGAGGAAAATTGCAGTGCTGGAACCCAGGAGGGTGAGTGCATACTGGGGCTGCTGCAGGCATTCTGGCAGCATGATTATTTCCTGATTTTACTGTCTGAAACATGCTGAAAAGACCCTAAAATCCAGAAATAATCATACTGCAATTAAGGTTAATAGTTATTAGACCAGTTCCCCAGTCCAACCAAAAATGTTTTCCTTTTTTTTAATGTGTTGATTTCAACAAGAATGAGATGCTTAGGATGCCTTGGCAAGACTCCATTCAACAAAGCATTACCATCCTCACTACCCTGGTTGTTTGGAAAACCAGGAGTAAAGTTGACCAATAACCACACTCGGCATTTTTTACTATTTTATTCAATCTCATTTTTTTTATTAAAAGCAAACCAAAATGTCACATTTGATTGTTACTCACATATTCCATTTCAAGAAAACAATCTAACTGAACAAAAGAAATGATCAGAAATTTTCTGCAGATTGAGTAAAAATTCTAATGAGAAACAAGCATTATCTTGACAATTCTATCTATCTATTTCAATTCCAGAATTCTCTAGAGGAGTTGACCAATAATTGAGAAATAACGGAATCTCGTCCACTTTCAATCATTAAATCAAAACCAAAATCAGTTGTTTTCTTTATTTGTAATCACCATATAGGTTGTTGTAAAAATTTTTTGCTATAGTGCAAGTACTTTCTGGTGGTGCAATACGACTGCAGAAGCAACAATAGTTGTGATCAATGCTTGCCTACCTGACCATACACTAGTCTGCCTTGTAATAGAAAAAAAAACACAGCATCCAGACTCCTCCCTCAAGTTAGGACATTTAAATATGTGAACATGCAATAGGGAGGTGCAAGAGGGGGTGTGGCAAATAAAACAGCAAAGTCAATGAACCCTCCACACACTAGCATGCAAATTATTTTCACACAACTCATGCAGGAACCAACTTGATTCCTACCGCTAAGTTAAAGGCCAGGGTATTTGTTTCAAGTATAAAGTTTCTTGTGTAGCCACATATACTGCATAGGGGACACCGGTGTTAGTATGTGTCCTAAGTATGGCCCTGTAACATGCACAGTACAAACATGCAAGCGTTTAGTGCGTCAAGCGTATCTAGGGATTAGGAGCACATATCCTAACCTCCTCTCCTGGCACAGATAGTACATCAAACTAATTCCCCAAGGGAGCTAACAAAATACGTCCATATATGGAGCATGCACACACTAGCACAAACTGAATAATATTATCCTAACACTAGCCAGTGGTCTCCCACTTTTCCCCTGTCAGTGACCATTGTAAGCACACACAGCTTATGCTGGTGTGTGCATGGTGTATATACAGGTAGTCCTCGGGTTACGAACGCCCGCTTTACGAACGCCCCGCCGATAAGAAAGCCCCGACGATTGCTCCGCCCCTTCGATGACGTCATGGTGAGCGCCGGATTGCAGAGATTTAAATGTTTTAAAGTACATTTACAGTGATCTAAAGACGCTATTTGTGTGTGGGGAGGTGAGCAGATACATACCGCACATCTCCCATGTCCTGGCATCACCCTCCGCCTCTGCAAAACACCTCCGTGTCGCTAAACAGAGGGTGCAGAGGGTGACGCCAGGACATGGGAGGTGTGCGGTATGTATCTGCTCACCTCCCCACACACACATTTTTATATCACTGTAAATGTACTTTAAAACATTTAAATCGCCGCAATCCGGCTCTCTCCGTGACGTCATCGATGGGGCGGAGCAATAGTCGGGGCGTTTCATACACTGTTTCGACTTAAGAACAGATTCAGATTAAGAACGAGCCTACAGTCCCTATCTCGAGTGTGCTGAGTATGTCCATTCTTTTTTTCATACGCAGTATACTCGAGTGAAACACAGATGCACAGAGGTGTCCACAAAAGAGCCTGCTTGAGTGCCCGGGGCTTCAGAATCTGTGCTGCTAGTAAAAGCAGCAAAGCTAGGTAGAATCACTTCAGCAGCAAGGAGAGGGACCTCTTGAAGATTGGAAGGTATCACTGATCCTACCACAACTTTGAAGGGAGGAAAATGAATTTGAAGAATAGCAGTTATAGTTGTTGTCCCCCACAAGTGAATGAGCTGATTGGCAACTCAATGCATCTTTTTTTTTTTCACTACAACATACGGTACCTGTTTCATTGTTTCTGTTAATTAAAATTATAAAAATAAGCTAATTTGCTTTAGTGCTCCTTTAACTTTTGGGGTTCCACAATGCTGCATGGTGACCTGGCTAAAAGCCAACATAAAAATTCTGTCTCTTTAAACAGTGACAATATATTAGGGGGGGGGGGGAGCATAGTTCTAGGGCTCTAACAGACTTTACAATTATGCATCAGTGGACAGAATAAATTGGGTGGAACTGAGAATATAAAACCATGAGACCATTCCTTCTACAGTCACCCTCTGAGTAGCCTCACTTTCTGCGGGTAACATTAGTATTTATACTGTACTTCAGAATGATAAACATCCACAGGCCAGCAGTTCTGCTTCGCTTACATCAATAAACTAAATAGATATGTGTCATGAGCTTCAGATCAATGTTTTTGTGTGCATTATTTATACTTGCATTGTTTAATACATAAAGAGATTAATAATGTAATACTGTTTATGTGTGTCTTGTATTCAGGACCCCTCTATATTTTTGAACTGATAGTGGAGTAAATCCTTAGGTGAGTAATGTAAATTGCTTACTATAACTAGAAAGTAAAGTTTTACCAAGACTTTCTTCTGTATATATCATTCTTAAAGCGGAATGAAACCCAGCATTTCTTCTTTGCTCTAAAAAATTATTTACAGCATATTATATGCAACCAGCATTTTTTTTACTAGACCAGCATTGGAAGGGTTACACACAGAGCTTGAAGGTTCAGTGCAGTGAAATGGGGACGCATCCAAAATTGTAGATAATGTTATCTTGTGTTTACTTAAATGTATCAAGTGAGGAATGTGACACATTCTCTGACTGTGCCGAAGCAGCTGGAAACAGAGAGACACTGAAAGCATGTCTACCTTCAGTACATAATGAATAAAACCAGTTATTAATAAAATGCAAAGTCAGCTCACAAAGCAAAAAAATGTACTTTTGCGAACCTATAATTTCTAAATGAATAATAATACTTATGCACAAATGCAAATATGATAACCGTATGGCATATAAAAAGTAGGTAAACATGTTTTTATTGAATATTATGTCAGGGTTTTAAACCGCTTTAAATTTGATAACTTTGCGTACAAAAATTACAGGTACACTCCACTATCAGATGTGCAGTAAAGTGTCATTATTATTATTATTATTATTATTATTATTATTTCAACCAAAACTGGTCCTGGACTGTGATAGAGACTTTATATTTTGAATGCAAGTTAGAGACAGTTAAAGAGGATCTATTCTGAAGTTTGTATCATAGTTAATTTAATCCACGTTACATGTGAAGACAGAATCAGGAATTGAATGAGTGAATAACACCCGTTCATCAGGAAATGGACATTATTCTTAAACCCCCGTGGCAGTTTTTGCCTGACGCATTGCCAAAGAAGTCTGGTGCTCTTTGACCATGTTCACCTGTGTTGTCCCCAGGTCAGTAGCCACGGCCTAATAGGTGAGCTGGGGGCTAGCCCTGGCAACACAAGCAGGGGTGGCCACAGAGTTCCGGATTTCTATGATGGGTCTTTGGGCAAGAAACACCATTGCGGTTTTGCCGATGGGGTTTCAGAATAACTTCCATTTCCTGGTGAACAGGTGAGTTATTAACGGTTAATAACTAACCCATACAATCTTCAGGTATAATAAAGATTAAATTAACTTCAATGTATATGTGATTATTTGTTGTCTTTAATGGAGATGGTCAGTGAGATACATATAATTCAAGCTTGAATGCAAATTTAAGGCAAAGTGTATGCAGTCTGAAATTGGGCCAATCAGATCTGCTTCTTGCTGAATTTTACTGGCCTAATTCATTTCTGCATACAATTTACATTATATTTGCATGCAAGACTGAAGTGTTTGCTTCTTTTTGACAAATTAGTGAAATAAATTGCCCTGTGTACTCTATAAAGTGTTATGGAAAATGTGTCAGCGCTATATAAATGCATAATAATAATTTACTACATATCTGGTATACCATTGACCCCTTTTCTACAGTGCTTTTTTGAACAGTTCACATCACTGATTGTCTCTCAGCTCAAGATCTAAAGCCACTCATAGACTAGGATACATTTTTAGGTGGATCATGTAGCCTTCTGAGATGTTTTTGAGGAACAGGTAGAAACCAAAGAACTGGAGGAAGCCCACACAAGCACACACAAACTTCATGCAGAGTGCTGCTTTGGACTAGAACACTACAAGTGAACTTTGCTACCATGGTTAGCATTGTCTTTCAAAATATAAATATAATAAAAAGGTGACACAAAAAATAAGACATCCTAGATCTGAATGAATGAAATATTCTTATTAAAGGGACCCTGAGCAGTCCAAAAAAATGAAACTGGTACCTACTTGAGGCTTCCTCCAGCCCACCGTAGGCCAAAAGGTCCCCCAGCATCCTCCTGGCTCCTCTCCCGGTCCCGCTGGCGGCTCCGTTACCGCCGACTTTCGGGCTGAAGATCGGCTGTATACTTCCTGAACGGGGATGTTCAGCGTCATCAAGCTGGCTGTTATGCATCATGGCGCCGACCTGACAGTCCTGTGCAGAGTTAGAGTCAGAGTTAGAAAACCGCGCATGTGCAGGACTGTCACGCCAGCTGGCGCGATGACATGTAGCGGCAGGCGTGATGACACGGAGCATCCTCATTCAGGAAGTATACGGCCAACCTTCAGCACGAAAGTCGCCGGTAACGGGGCTGCCAGCGGGACTGGGAGAGGAGCCAGGAGGACACGGGGGGACCTTGCAGCCTACAGTGGGCTGGAGGAAGCCCCAGGTAAGTAACAATTTCATTTTTTTGGACTGTTCACGGCCCCTTTGAATAGTTTGTTCTTTACGATGGATTATCAATGGAACTCAAATTTATCAACCCATGGAGGTCTGGATTGGGTGTTGCACTCAAAATTAAAGTGGAAAAAAAAACACTACAGGCTGATCCAACTTTGATGTCATGTCCTTAAAACAAGTCAAAATGAGGCTCAGTGGTGTGTGTGGCCTCCACGTGCCTGTATGACCTCCCTCCCTACAGTGCCTGGGCATGCTCCTGATGAGGTTGCGGATGGTGTCTTGAGGGATCTCCTTCCAGACCTGGACTAAAGCATCCACCACCTGGACCGTCTGTGGTGCAACATGGTGTTGGTGGATGGCATGAGACATAATGTCCCAGATGTGCTCAACTGGATTTTAGATGCAGAAATGCTAAAGTCACTTCTGGCATTGGCACATTGACATTGTGAGCTGCCATTATCACTTATAAATATCAAACGTGTGCTTTCTTAAAACAGAAAGTATTTGCGATAATTCAGGTTGGAGTTAGCTTCATTAGTGCCTCTGTTCCTCAAAGTGATCAAAGAATACAGGATTATTCTGGTTCTGTACAATTAACAAGCTGACACATCATTGCATTCCAGTGGTTCTGGAGGTGTGTTTAGCTTTTAAGGGCAACAATGGTTGATTTGTATATTTCAGCAGTGATACACTGGGAGACATCTCAAGCTCACTTCAACCTGAATTATTGCAAATACTTTCTGTTTTAAGAAAGCAAACTTTTGTTTTCCATAGCATATTAGTAAGGGGGCTTTTTGGACCATTGTAGCCCCTTACACACTCCAATGAGTTCTGGTTCACCATGAGCTTGCTGGTTAGTCTGTACCTTATAAATATCACACTTGCTTAGTTGTCCCAGATTTCAAAGTCCTATTCTGATGACTGAAAGATAGGAAGTTGATCCAAAAGACAACATATTCCAGAGTAAAGTATATGTGAGCTAAGCAGGGCTTCTCTAGCTGTCAGGTTAACACAGGTTAATACATACAATATATACAATTACACGCTGATACCAGATTGGTAAAAGAATCTTAGGTTATTCACAATAAATGTATGTGTTATTCATGAATGACTCCTCTGCTGTTGTTGTATTGCCACGTATATTACACTCACTCCTAAAGCGTGTTACAGACATACCACGGCGGTCGGATGTGCAGGCACAATTCAACAGATCTCAAGGTTCCGCATCTGGTTTATTCAGATTAATAGCATTCTCTAATGTGATGAAATCCACTTTATTGTATTTCAATCCTTGCATGTATAGCAGAACATTCTAATGGTTTACACAGAAATAAGCTTGAGATGTTTATAAATAATCTCCTCCTTCCTGTGTTTTGTTATGAAAAGAAAAAGGCAATTTTGGGTACGGATGAATCATTCTTTAACCAATGTGCAAACAGCTGGAACTATGGGCTTGATTCACAAAGCGGTGCTGACTGTAAGCACACTTGTGAAAAGCCCCTTATCAAGTCCAAAGTCAGTTTGGGCGTAATAACTAGAGATTGCGCGTAAAGTCCCACACAGCGCGGTGAGACCGTAACATTGGGTGCAACTTTAACGTCTCACCATGCAACATTAAAGTCGCACCTAATGCAAACGGTGCTAACCCAGTCTTTAGGCGTGCTAACTGGGTTAGCTTTAGCACCGCTTTGTGAATCAAGCCCTATGTGTCCAAATATTATGCAGATGAAATGCATAATCCTGCTTTTCTTTTGCTAAAAAGAAAAATGTATTTACCACTAGTGGTGACCAATTAGCTAATGCTGTTTAGAATTTCAAAAGATAATGCATGGTGTATATACTGTAAATGCATGCAGTCTTAAGAGATTTTTTTTAAATGCACACATCAGAAATAATGCAAATAATATGGAGAAGGTTTTACTTTGATCAACATGTGTGCTTTATAAATGTTTTTCAAAAACAGACTTAGAGCCACAACTCTTTTGACTGAGCTGCAAGAGATGTCAGGGGATTGATTTATTTAATTTTATATTTGTACACATCTAGTACTAAGCATATTGTTCAATGGTCCTAAAAAACACCAAAACAATAAGCAATGCGGGCTCCTCTTGCCATATATGAAAATTAAGAATTTTCAGCACACATGCACGAACATTTCCTCTTTCACCTCTCAAGAACATTCTTCCGGATCTTCGGTTAAGGAAGAAATGAGATTATAATATAATGAACTGATTAATTACAATATATGGAGTAGCACACAGAAATGTATGCAGCAGTACATTTTCAGGTCAGAAACAGTAGAAGTAATGTCAGGCATTTCTTTCTACGAAAAAATTATTTCAGGGAGATATCCAGAAAGAAGGAAAAAAGGTCTGGTCAAAACACGTAAACTTTTGCACAGCTCCCCTTTGCAGGCATGGCATCTTTCACACCCCATGCCACTTTTAAGATCCACACCTACGATGCGATTTTTCAGATAATTTTTTTTCACAGCAAACTTTTTTGCGGAACATCATTTAACTAAAATGCATTAAACAATGTTTCACAGTGCAGGCCATCCATGGCGTTCATTCGTTTTTAGACGACAGCCATGTTGGACACTATCATGGAGGATTGTTCCAGTCCCCATTGACTTTTGCGGGAATTTGCCAGCACCCTTCATTTCCAGCAACGCCAACGATGCTAGCAGATTTGGCCAGATGGATTGGGGAACAGTTGTCATCGGTGGAAATCTCCAATCCATCTGGCCGGTGGTACATAGCTTAAGACACTGTACTACTGTATATACATGTGCAAGACTAACATATTACTAATGTCTAAAAGCTTTATTAAAGGGGAACTTCAGCCTAAACAAACATACTGTCATTAAGTTACATTAGTTATGTTAATTAGAATAGATAGGTAATATAATCTCTTAACCTGTTTTAAAAGAACAGGCAAATGTTTGTGATTCATTGGGGCTGCCATCTTTGTCATGGGGGCAACCATCTTTTTGGTTGAAAGGAGGTGACAAGGAGCAGGAGACACAGTTCCAACTGTCCTGTGTCCTGATTACCCCTCCCAGCTGCACACACTAGGCTTCAAATGTCAAATTCAAAATGTAAAAAAAAAAAAATTGCACCAAAACAGCAGAACGAGAACAACATCAGAAATCCCATCATGCTTTGCACAGCATCAGGGAAAAAGGCCCGGCAGTTTTCTTCTGCGCAGCTAAAAATGAGGCTTGTATAAGTGAAACAAAGTTCTGATGCTGTGAAACTGTTAAAGAAACACCAAGCCTTTTCAGTGCTGCTAAGTCGATTTTTAGTCCAGGGGTTCACTTTAAGGAACTGTTGTGGTCTGAAACGGACTAGTGTCGAGGCCATTGTACATTAATATTTGCCTATATTGGAAAAATACAGTACATTATCCTGCTTCAAAATGGGAGCTTGGAATTTTTTTGTGTATGTTAATAAAGTTTACATTTTTTGAACTGACGTTTCTTACTTTCTTTTTGTTTGGGGGACCCTTACCCCATCACAGACTTATTTTTTTTTTATTAACAAATAGGTGTAGTGATCACTCTTTGGGATTGCCCTTCCCTCCGCTATCAAAGACATTTATTTCTAGGCAATTTCTGATGCTCCTGAAAACACTATATGTGGTCTAGTCTAGTGCAGCACATTGCACTGTATATACTGTAGTGTTAACAGGCCCTAAATTTGGATCTGTATGGGTCATTTAGTCATCTATAAAGCAAGTATCATTGGGGTATATTAAGCAAACTGAAATTTTACCGATACGTACACCAGTTATGTAGCCTATGTTGCATAGTGCATGTTACACTAGCTACTGTATAATAAAAGCATGGCTCCATAGTAAAAGAGTTCAGATGCTCAGTTAGACTACCTGTGTTCAGACCTGTCACTCGGGGAAACAGTTTGCAATATGATGAAATGAAAAACACAACACAGGAAACCCTAGACTGTTGAGTAGCAGAAATCATTTTCAGGCAATAAGGGGGCAACTTTCAAAACTACAGAGGCTGATGATCTCCACAGATTCCAAACAGTTACAGAGTGTTGACAAAAGAGGAGGTGATGCAAGAAGGTGATCAACCAAACTATTAGCTCAAATTGCAAAAATAAAAAATGTGTGTATATATTAAAAAAAAAATCCAGTTTCAAAATTAACTATATTGTATTTTTACAATTTTCAATACAAGGTTTGCAAATCATTTTATTTCCATTTTACACAGTATCCTAACTTTTGGTAACCTCCATTTGCAAGCCATGTGCCTGTAGAAACAATTCAAACAATTGTTTATGAATTTTAGCCAGCTACAAAAACAGGTTTGCAAAGTTGTAACACACACAGGAAGCAGTGTTGCCAACCACCCGTAAATTTACGGGCATTCCGTAAATTTTGTTACAATTTTAGCTGCCCGTGAATTCCGTAAGGAGTGAGCAGGAGGGGAGCAGCGCAGAGAAGAGGGAGAGCTGTGGGGACAGCGGGAAAGGGGGCCATCTCCCGCCCTTCCCTCACCTTAGGGCTCTCCCTCCCTCGCTCGCTCTCCCCTCCAGAACTAAGTGTGGTGCGGCGTTTGGCAGTGGGCGGAACTTATCCCTGTCTCGCTCCAAGCACCGGAAGTTCTGGTGCCGCTGCTCTGGTCTGGACCTGACCAGACTAGCGGCAAATACATCAGACCATCCCACTCCTGCAACGAGACGGAGGTAAGTTCCGCCCGCTGCCAGCCACCGCACAACACTTAGTTCTGGAGGGGAGAGCGAGGGAGGGAGAGCCCTAAGGTGAGGGAAGGGGGGGGGGGAGATGGCCCCCCTTCCCCACTGTGCCCACAGCTCTCCCTCTTCTCTGTGCTGCTCCCCTCCTGCTGGGGGCACACCTGGCTACCTATTCTGGGGACATATACCCCTGCCTACATATACTGGGAACATATACATCTGCCTACATATACTGGGGACATATACCCCTGCCTACATATACTGGGGACATATACCCCTGCCTACATATACTGGGGACATATACCTCTGGATAGTGGCTACATATACTGGGCACATATACCCCTGACTACATATACTTGGCGCATATACCCCTGACTACATATACTGGGCACATATACCCCTGACTGCATATACTGGGCACATATACCCCTGGCTACATATACTGGGACATATACCTCGCCTACATATACTGGGCACATATACCCCAGACTACATATACTGGGCACATATACACCTGGCTACATATACCGGCCACATATACCTCTGGCTACATATACTGGGGACATATACCCCTGCCTACATATACTGGGCACATATACACCTGCCTACATATACTGGGGACATATACCTCTGGCTACATATATTGGGCACATATACCCCTGCCTACATATACTGGGCACATATTCCCCTGCCTACATATACTGGGGACATATACCCCGACTACATATACTGGGCACATATACCCCTGACTACATATACTGGGCACATATACCCCTGGCTACATATACTGGGCACATCTACCCCTGGCTACATATACTGGGCACATATACCCCTGGCTACATATACTGGGCACATATATCCCTGGCTACATATACTGGGGACATATACCCCTGCCTACATATACTGGGCACATATACCCCTGGCTACATATACTGGGCACATATATCCCTGGCTACATATACCCCTGCCTACATATACTGGGCACATATACCCCTGGCTACTTCTTCTGGGGACATCTCTACCGCTGGCCACCTATTCTGGGGACACCTATAGACCTGGGGCTACCTATTTTTACGGGAACCACTGCTGTCAGATTACGTGTATTTTGGGGAACTACTGCCAGATTATGTGTATTTTGGGGGAATCGCTGCTGCCCCATTACATCTATTTTTAGGGAACTACTGCCATATTATCAGTATTTTTACATGGATTTTTGGTTAAATGCTGTAAGATTACATGTATTTTGGGGGAAGGGGGGGAAACACTATGGCAGAGCTCAAACTTCCCCGGCAGACCTTTTACAGCACTACTAAAATCATGTATATTTGGCCCCACCCATGACCACACCCACATTCTGTTGCGTGATCACACCCATTTTTCGGCGCGCGGCGCAGGTATTTTGTCAGTAAAAAACAATCTTTTGTCAGTAAATTTTTAGGTATTTGTCAGTAAAAAATAACGTGAAAGGTTGGCAACACCGACAGGAAGGAACATGTGGCTGGGAATAATTGTGCACAATTTCAGCATTGTGCAGTTATGTGTATCACAGCAACCTGATCTGTGTAAGAACCAACTGCTGCATCAGTTAGTAATAATCACAGCTCTCCTCCTATTAATTGTAAATGTGTCATGTCATTTGCTGGCTTATCCCTATCTTATGCAAACAAAGTACCATTATAATGTTTTCCTTTTTGTGTAACTAATGTGATAATTGCTTTTCTTCTGTCCTAGGTCAAAGTAAAAACAAAGCAAATTATCAAAATAGAAGTTTTATGGAGCATTCCCATATATTGCTTCCTGGAAACATTCCCTTAGATTGTATAAAGAGGGCAAGAATGTTTGTGTAATTGTCTCCTTGGATCAGAATGAAGAGTGTCCCCACAATGAAGAAGTGGATGCATTTCCAGTTGCAAATGCTGAAATCCCAGGAATTCTGTACACTGTATGATTACTGGTGCTTTGGTGCCCTCTACTGGAAGTCTCTCTACTTTTCCTTTCTTTGCACTGGTAGCTCTAACTCAGCCACATTGAGTTACAATGTTTGCACAGACAGTAACTACATGAAAGAGACCTAGGAAATATGATCTATCAGACATCAAAGACTGTGAATTAAACTAAAAGTGCCATAAATACCCTTGAGTTTGAGGCAGTGGGACACAATGTTGAATTTGCAGGCAGCCACATTACGTGCCTGTACTTTGCCTTAACCCAGCCAAAATGTGATTGTCGGAGAAGGATATTCTATAAGGAGCACTGCCTGTGAGGACTTGCTGCAAGACTATGATCGCTTTGCAAAGGCTTCCACCATTTGCTTCTACTTCTCTTGAGATTCTGAAAATCTATCTGACTGGACAGCACATTTAATGTGACCTCCCCTTAGCATTGCACCTCAGCACGGACTTCAGTGTTTTGCAGGCTTAGAAGTGTGGCCTTTGAGGTTATTCTACTTACATGCTCCCCAAGATCAGATATATCTGTAAAAAGATTGATAGAGGTGCTATGCCACTATAGTAATGAATGGGTATGAAGTGCAATCCTAATATATGGCAATAAAATGCCCAGATGACACATTTGCAAACTGCAGCATCATCATTTACAGCAAAGCTTCATAATTAAAGAAAATATTATTTATGCTATGACTTCATCAGTCCTGTGAATCTGGTACATATTGGATCCTCTGCTGCATGATGCCCAACATTACAGAGCCCTATTCCATTGCATATGTTAGAGAGTCGTGCATTGCTGTGCAATGTATACCATTCCATAACCTCCTATTCAAAACGATTCCAACTATAGGGGCAAAAGGTTTCTACTTTTACTCCATTGACCACGCTGAGTAGAAGGCATCAGAGAAAAGCTGCTCTTTTGTCATTGTTTTTATCTTTTGCCACTGTTGGTGTTTTTTTATGTGATTTGTCTTTTACAAAAATAAAGTGGACATCTACAGATTTCTATAGAAACTAATTAAACATTTAGAATGAATATTTTATACTTAGTTTAATGTATAATATGGTGTATGTGAGTGCTTTTTTCATGCTATAAGAAAATGATTTCTTTTGTGATTATCTGGAACTTTGTGATGTCTGGGGAATTTGTTAATATATTAAAATGCATATTTTATCTTCCTGTAACCATGTGATTATAAAGAAATGACCATTAGCTTACAGAAAAATCCTGTTTCAGGAAATGACTATTCCTTTGTATTATCAGTTGCTAAAAATAGAGAATTTGGTCTTTAGCGTTTGTTGTTATATCCCTCTATAATAGAACTGCAACGTTGTTGTTTACTGTGTGCATAATCAAAGGAAATGGCATATCCGTGAGCCGCAAAGACATAAGGAAACTGTTTATTGCTTATTATTTCAGCTCCCGGTATTAGGATTAAACTAAAGCGTTCTAGAAATAGGAGCAAACAAAACTGGAAGTGTTGATGATTTAAAGCAATTAGGCAGCAGGTTTTATTTTTGTAGTGTAGATTTTACATTTAAATGAAAGGCAAACTCAATGTGTTACTAAGGTTGCTAAGTAAAGCTCATCAACGGTCCCTATCCCAAATTACAAGATATTTATTTTAAAGCTCAGTTGTATGAATGTTATTAAAGGCAACCTAAACTGAGAAGGATATGAATTTTTCCTTTTAAAATAATACCAGTTGCTTGACTCTCCTGTTGATCATGTGGGCCATATGCAATTCACTTTTTCTCCTGAGTTTTCTCCTAGGTGATATTTTTAAAATTGTCAATAAAATGAATTTTAAGCCACCAGCTAGCAAGAAAATACTCAAAATAATTTTGATAGTACTTTCTCACATACGTTTTAGTACTTTTTCAGTTACAAAATGCTGAAAATGTATTTTAAAAAGACGTTGAAAAATTGTCTCCTAGGAGAAAACTCAGGTGAAAAAGTGAATTGCATATGGCCCTGTGTCTCTAATACTTTTAGCCACAGCCCATCAACAAGCATGCAGATCAGGTGCTCTGACTGAAGTCAGACTGGATTAGCTGCATGCTTGTTTCAGGTGTGTGATTAAGCCACTAATGCCTCGTTCACATCAGGGCCGTTTCTGTGCGCTTTTTACAGCGCACTGCCCTGTGCGATCAGCAAGGTATTTATTTTCCCATGTAACTAAATGTAGCTGGTTCACATCTATGCGCTGCACTGAGCAACGTTACAGAAACGTAGGGTTGCATGCATTTCTGTGCGTTGAGCTGGAAAGCACACATCAATGCAAGTGAATGGGTGCGCTTTTTTAGCGCATAGAAGCGCGTACAAGCGCATAGAAGCGCATGCGTTTTTTACCCCTAATTGGAGAAAAAAATACATTTACATACAAAAACAAAGTTTTATTGACAATTGCTGCTGGTACAACAAGCAAAACGTGCTTTAAAGAAATGCAGCGCAACGCAAAGAAACGCACACTAAAGCACGCACAAGCGCATGCGTTTTTTACCACGCGCTTTCACACGTTTTTCAGCGCAGCAGATGTGAGCGAGGCCTACCACAGCCAAAGAGTTCAGCAGGACTGCAAAGCAACTGGTATTGTTTAAAGGGAAACATCCATATCACTCATAGTTGAAGAGACTTTGAAGTCTCCCAAAATTGCACTTTTTATTTAACAATTCTCTTAAAGGGGTTCTGTGTGGGGGTACTGAGGGAAAAAAACAGACACTTACCTGGGGCTTCTATCAGCCCCCTGTAGCAGTCATGTCCTACGCCATCCTCCTCCGATCCGCCGTTCTCCGGTCTAGCGCGGCTTGCTTTCCAACTGCGCCTGCGCGTCATCTGAATCATACTGCGCAGGCGCAGTGCAAAAAAACCTTCGTACTGTGTCTGCGCAGTAAGCTTCCGATGACGCAAACTGCAGCACGCATTATTCGTCTGTGTTAGACGAACAATTGCCCAGTGCCGGCGGTGGGGAACGGCAGATCGGAGGAGGACAGCGTGGGACATGACTGCTACAGGGGGCTGATAGAAGCCACAGGTAAGTGTCTGTTTTTTACCCTCAGCACACCCCCACAGAATCCCTTTAAGCAGTATAACCCAAGCTAAAATGCCGCATCCCTGCGGCAGAACGAGGGTCTTATACCCCCAAATCCCCGTGGCTGAAATCGGGGAGCGCTTCCTGATAAAGGTAGAGCTTTGGGCTGCAGCTCTGCGCATTAATCCCCACTGATCACCGCCTCTCCCTGCCCCTCTCAGTCTTCTTTCACTGAGAGGGGCGGGGAGAGGCGGAGATACACACGATTGATGCGCATGGAGGCAGAGCTGCAGCCCAAAGCTCTTCCTCCCCGGGCAGCCAAATCCACGAATTTGAAAGTCGTGGATTTTTACCCCATGTATTTGGGGGGTTAAATACAGCGATCTGCAGCGGGGATGCGGCGTTTTAGCTTGTGTTATACTGCTTAAGAGAATTGTTAAATAAAAAGTGCAATTTTGGGAGACTTCAGAGTCTCTTTAAGTTCCCTTTAAACTAACTGCTTCCATCTCTTTAATTAATGGAACAATGTACTCTCCACCGTTTAGCAACACCATACATATTTAAATTTGAGGATGACATGACCCCACCTTCTGAGTAAGCAAATATGCTGCTCTGGTTCCAAACACACTATACAAACCTAACCTCTCTTGCACAACCCCCTGAGTTGCATCCCAGAACCCCCACACCAAAAACACCTACCATGTTATGCACTATAGCCATGTCTCCACTGGTTGACAGATTGCGGAGGTGTATGGTCATACATATCCGCCATGCCATACTCCTAACACTAACCACCCTGCACTCAAAGCTATTTACCTTCCAGAGTTGGGCCACAGTGTAGCCACATTCTGGTGAACTACTATTCCTAGCATGCCTGCCGCCATTCCTGTAGAGCTCAGGTAAACTGTAGCAGAACTCTGTCACCACTACTTTTTGGTGCCCCCTAGCTTTTTTTCAGTGCGCCACTCTGGCCCAAATTGTCCATTTTAGTTTTAGCTATGCCCTTCTCCAGAAGTGACAGCAGCAGGAGGACAGGCCACTGTGATGGTATGGTGGCCTGCCTCTACAAGCCATAAAAAGACTAAGAAGTCCCAGTGTGATGTCACTGTTACAACCTCGGGAGTCCAAGTGAGTATTGTACAAGGGTGCTGTTAGTTAGAGAGCATGGGAGAGTATGGAATTAAAAAATAAAAATAACGTGTAGATAGACTTTAAGTCTATGATCAAAAGGGTATTTTATTACTATTACTTAATATTTTGGTATTAAGAGATTAAGGCTAATATATAAAGGTATATGAGGTTATCTTGGCTTGAGATCAGCACAGGGCAAAGCTGACCAAGAACAACTGGTTTGAAAAAAAAAAAAAAAAAACTCTGTTAGGTGGTAACAATTTGCTACTTTCACCTGGGTCATATCAGAGACTATAAACTTACAGAACTAACGGTTCCGCAACTACAGTTGCATACATGTAACTGTAGCATAAACTTTGAAGAAAATTGAAGGGAGGAGATATGATGGCTGCCACCTTTATTTTATATTTGTTGTTAGGCTAATACTTTCCTCTTAAGGTGCGTACACACGCACTACTATAGAGAACGATGGGTCCGTCAGACCCTCCCGCTGGGCAGGCGTTCTCCCGACAGTAGTGCGTGTGTACAGTCTGTCTGCAGACTGATAAGGCTGTTTACAGTCTGTCTGACAGACTGTACACATGCACTACTGTCAGGGGAACGCCCGACCAGCGGGAGGGTCTGACGGACCCGTCGTTCTCTATAGTAGTGCATGTGTACGCACCTTAAGATGTCACTTGCTGTATGCTTGTTGCAGGTCTGTGTCTGTCACAACTCAAACCAGAGGTCGTAATAGCAGACAGGCAACTATATTTTTCTAAAGGGAAAGAAAGATGACAGCTTCCATACTCCCATCACTTTTGTATGTAATTCCTCAATGCAGGCTCTCTTACATAACCTTTAGGTGGCTCTCTGTAGTTCAGTATGATCCAGGCTAAGGTTGCAAATTTCTACCACACATTTTTATTTAATGCGGAATGACATATTTTCCATTGATCTCCAGAATTCACATACTGAATTGTTACCCATAGTGCAGCATGGTGGCGTAGTGGTTGGTACTCTCGCCTTGCAGTGCTGAGTCCCTGGTTCATATCCCAGCTAGGGCACTATCCGCACAGAGTTTGTATGTTCTCCCCATGTCTGCATGGGTTTTCTCCAGGCACTCCGGTTTCCTCCCATATCCCAAAAACATACAGATAAGTTAACTGGCTTCACCCTAAATTGGCCCTAGACTACGATACATACACTACACGATACATACATAGACATATGACTATGGTAGGGATTAGATTGTGAACTCCTCTGAGGAACAGTTAGTGACAAGACAATATATACTCTATATAGCACTGCAGAAGATAATAATAGAAATAATAATATATCATTGGGGCGAGTTTATGAAGTGAATACTCATTCCATGTTTACTGACAAAATAGCACTCTTTCTCAGCAAAGAACAGTATTTACAAAAATGAAAAATAAAAATGTACGTCTTCAAGAAGGCAAAGGATGTTTGGTACTTACATATTATAGCGTCTGAAGAGTTTGGCAGTTCTTTTTTAAGTTCTGTTTGCTCCACTACCAAGATTTAACCCTTTTTGAAAAGCTGAAAGTCCTGGCTTTCCACTACACCAGGTTCTGTGTCAGTGTAATGCTTCGTTGCCAAGTTAAAGGGTTTTGAATGAGGGGTGTCCCCTGCATCTTGATAGGTGAAGAGGGTGTATAGCTGGGTTGCTCCTTCGTCTTAATAGAGTCTCCAGCCCCAGCCAGTAACACACAATGTTTGTGTTACTGGCTGGGGCTGGAGACTCTATTACGACGAAGGAGCAAGCCAGCTATACACCCTCTTCACCTCTCAAGATGCAGGGGACACCCCTCCTTCAAAACCCTTTAACTTGGCAACGAAGCATTAGGTCAGGAGGGTGTATAGCTTGTCTGCTCCTTTGTCTTCTGTAATGAGACCCCTGCGACAGAAAACTACCTCTTGGGGTGCTGCTGATCATCAATGTCGGGTTTGTCCAGTACTTCTGCAATCACCCTTTGTGCAGCCAAAATGCAGGGGACACCTTCAGACGGTATAATACGTAAGTACCAAATAATTACTTTACAATGACACCACTGATATTAGTCATTGAACAATATCAGTACTAGTTGAGGACTAGTTACCAGTCCACAATAAAATATCTATAGAGGACCTTGTGTGTTTAGCTCCAATCATAAGTCCCTTTCCCCATAAGGGATTAACGCTATGTACATACATTAGATTTCCCTCTCCCAAAACAATGGTTCTTCAGGCGATGAGGTGATCAGGAAAAAAATCTAGCCTGAGTACAGGTGTCCCCTACTGTTGTTGACAAAGTCATAATTGATCGTTAGTTTGATCATTGATGAATGGCAGCAACTGTTCCTGTAGAAATTTCTACTTATAGTAAGTTACCATACCTAGGTGCCATTTGCTCATCCTTCACCCTTCCCCACCTCCTGCTCCTCCACCCCCTCTCTTCAGTCTTGATAGGACAGAAAAAGACTGTTCTGCAGCAGCCTAGCATCTATAGAGCAGTGACGGCTAACCTTGGCACTCCAGCTGTGGTGGAACTACAAGTCCAATGAGGCATTGCAATACTCTGATAGCTCTAACCATAACTCGGGGAGGCAGAGGCATGATGGGATTTGTAGTTTTGTCACAGCTGGAGTGCCAAGGTTAGCCATCACTGCTATAGAGCAATTGTTCCTAATAGGGATGGTCAGTGAGATGCAAATAATTTCGAGTTGATGCAGGATTATTCAAATTATGTAAGCAAATGTATGCAGCTTGAAAATGGACTGATTGAATTTTACCTCAGCAGGATTTGATTGGTTCATTTTCAAACTGCATAAATATACATACAAAATGTGCATAATGCTGCATCAACTCAAACTTATTTGCATCTCATTGATCATCCCTAGTTCCTAAATTGTCATCCAAAACTGCCACTAATAACTATTTTGAGCAGTACAAATGTAAAGTGAGTAAACAGTAAGATGCTGGGATTAAAGTGTGTATTAATTAATAGTAGAGAGCATTGCAACTGCAGTCAGGCTTCATGTGCCCTTCCGCACATTAATGTTGAGCTCTTTTAGTGATATCTCAAGATTTCTTAGTTCAGTACGTAACAAACTTTGCCAAGGGTTCCATCAATAGTTCTTGCTTTGTGGAGATTTATACAGGTAGCAAATATTGCATTGTTTAAAGATATTAATGTCTGTTTATGTGAGGTTACCTGTAAATTGTGCACTATTGGTAGAACCTACAGGTAGCTGCGGGAAAATACAGACATATCAAGTATGGTGAGTCACCAAATGTGATATTACCATTACATCAAGCCTAATGCGGTCATAGCGACATGATGCAATGATGCCTACCACCAAAGAAAATGTAAAGTTTGCAAAAATGTCACATTGCCCGATTGCAAGTGTCACACTTGCCCTGTGAGCAGCCTTGCCCATGTGTGAATCTGTGTATTTTTTTATTTATTTGTAGAAGTTTTACTATTTTGATCTCTTCTGCAATTAAACATCATTATTTAATTTCCGTGGCTTTGTTGATTTTTGTGATGTCTTAAATTACACCTATAGAAACTCTTACTGCAATACTGATTTCACTTTACTAGCAATACCAATTCATTTTAATAGCAGCCGGTTTAATAAGGCATCTCAAGGGTGGAGAACAGTGAAGAACATAAGGGATCCTCCACACCAGGCATGGATTTGGAAAACACTAGGCCTGAGTCACGTAGCTCTAGTACGACTGCCAGTGCACGGCAACTCTACCGGCACCGACATCAGGGGAGTAGTGTGTGTTGTGCAATTACATTTCTATGGTGACATATCCACAAATACGCCAAGCACCACTCCTTAAAACACACCTGAACAGTATTAAAAACCTTTTTAACTTACCTGGGGCTTCTTCCAGCCCCCCATAGTCACTCAGGTTTTTCTGCAACCTTTTGGGTCCCTTCTGTTCTCCTGCTGTTGTTCCTGCATCTGGAACTCCACTGTGCATGCACAGTCTCATCCATGTGTGCTCCATGATCATACTCCCGCGGCTGGGAGCATTCTGCACATGCACGGTTCATTCTTTTGAGCACTGTACATGTGCAGTGGCATAGCAATAGGGGGTGCAGAGGTAGCCAGCAAATCGGGCCCTTGGGCTAGGAGTGGCCCACCCCTCAAACACAGTATTAGCTCTTTATTGATGCTGTGCTGATAATATTCACTTCTATAGATTGATTTGACACTGTGGTTGTCCTTGATTGGTTTTGGTGCAGCGTATCAATTGTTTTGTATTGAGTGCTTGGGGGGCCCCAATGTTAAACTTGCAATGGGGCCCACAGCTTCTCACGGTGATGGGAGCAAGATCATGCAACGCACATGTGTACTTGGTGCGACTAGAGCTCCAGTCACAGGAATTTTGGAGCTGCCAGCAATGCAACGGAAGGGGCTCAGAGGATGTGAAGGACCTGGCACACCACAGGGGGCTGGAAGAAGCCACATTGGGGCATTTGGGCTAAACACAGTATTAGCTCTTTATTGATGCTGTGCTGATAATATTCAATTCTTTAGTTTGATTTGACACTGTGGTTGTCCTTGATTGGTTTTGGTGTGCCGTATCAATTTTTATGTATAGAGTGCTTGGGGGGCCCCAATGTTAAACTTGCACTGGGGCCCACAGCTTCTCACGGTGATGGGAGAAAGATCGTGTAGCGCACATGTGTACTTGGTGCAACTAGAGCTCCAGTCACAGGAATTTTGGAGCTGCCTGCAATGCAACCGAAGGGGCTCAGAGGATGTGAGGGACCTGGCACACCACAGGGGCTGGAAGAAGCCCTGGGTAAGTAAAAGTACCTTTTTTTTGTTTAGTTCAGATGTGCTTTAAATTCTCTCTTCTTTATTAGAATCTTAGAATATCTCTTTACAAAACATAAAAATCACACTGCTGTACAGTAGCAACAGCCCAGCATTGTGAGCTGCCTTCTCTAGTTCATGCTACACAGCATAAAGTACAGATATCAAGCGATTTGTTCTCGCTCAGGTCACTTAGTATAAAGTCACTTTATGCTTTGTGGTGTAAACAAGAGCGAGTGATGCGGGTTGCATAATTGCACAACAGGTAACATTGCCTTGCACCAGCACATTATTTATTATTTATTTATTATTTATTTGTTGTATTTATAAAGCGCCAACATATTACGCAGCGCTGGACATTAGTTTAGGTTACAGACAATATTTAGGGGTGACATACAGCAATACAGGAAAACAAGAAAAAACAGATCACACAGCACAGTATGAGTACAAGGTAATGCTTAGTCAGTCACTGGATGGGAGCATGGAGATTAGGCAAGTTGAGTTCTCTCAAATGTATAGCATGGGTTCACAGTAATGGAGGTGCATGATCATGTAGGACACAAAAGGAGGAGGACCCTGCCCAAAGGCTTACAACCTAGAGGGAGAGGTAAGGACATGAAAGGTAGGGACCAGAGTTCAGCTGTGGGTTTAGAGCACTTGTGAGGGGTGGTAGGCCAGAGTAAAAAGATGAGTTTTGAGGGCCTTCTTGAAGATGTTGAAGGAGGGGGCTGCCCTAATGGGTGGAGGTAGGAAGTTCCATAGTGTTGGTGCAGCTCTTGAGAAGTCCTGGAGGCGTGCATGGGACTGGGTGATTGATTCTCATCACTGCATGGCATGGATTTATGTGGCTCTATGGAGTAGGACTTGAAACACCCAGAGTTAAAGACTACCCAGCAAGCTCATGGTGAACCAGAACTCATTGGAGTGTATAAGGGGATACAATGGACCAAAAACTCTTTTGGTCCATTGTAGCCCCTTACACACTCCAATGAGTTCTGGTTCACCATGAGCTTGCTGGGTAGTCTGTAATTCTATTCCTCACTGATCTACAATTAAGAAGAACTTCAACAAATCAGGCTACGACTTCTTTACACACAACTTTGAAGTATGTATTCTCAATCAGATTTAGCAAAACTCTGCTTTAAAATCAGTTGTATCACTGTACTACTTGCATTTGCAGTAATCTGTTATGCAGCCAATAATTCACTCACTACCTGCTCAAAAAATTACAGTATACAGTAAAAACAGTATACTGCTCAAAATCAATCTGAGGTTTGATTAGTAAGATGAGAAAGTGCATAGATCACTGGTGGCAGGTGAAAAAAAAACCAACCTGCATATGATTACCTTTAGAAAAATTATTCTCTTAGTAAATTTCCACAATCTTATGGGGTGGGGTGACTGACACAGTTTTTCCAAATGTATTAGTGTAGAATAAATTTACCGTATAAATTGTTCAATTTTAGATAACTGTGCTTAACATAAGCAGAGCTTTAAAGGGAACCTAAATTGAGAGGGATATGATGCTGCTATATTTACTTCAATTTAAACAACACTAGATGACTGGCAGTCCTGCTGATCCTCTGCCTCTGACACTTTCACTCATAGACCCTGAGCAAGCATGCAGATCAGATGTTTCTGATCAAATATCTGACAAGATTAGCCGCATGATTGTTTCAGGTGTGTGATGATTCAGATACTACTGATGCCAGAAAGATCAGATGGATGCCAGGCAACAGGTATTGTATAAAAAGGAAATCAATGTGGCAGCCTCCAAATTCTTCTCACTACAGGTCCCCTTTAACAGCCATACTAGCGCCTTCATCCACAGTTCATCCGAGGTCTCTCTACCCACATTTGACATAGAGGGCCATATGCATTTCACTTTTTCACCTGGATTTTCTCCTAGGTGATATTTTCAAAACTTGTCATAAAATGCCTATTAAACTACCAGCAAGCCTAATGTACTGCACAGGAAATGTACTGCACAGGAAGTGCACAACACAGGAAGTGCAATGGCCAAAAGAGCAGAGCCTAGTGATGCTAACACATGTGATGTCACACATCAGGATTATTATTTATACCTACACATACATCCACCCATGCCATCATATTGTGATGGGCAGGGTTCTTTTTTAATACATGTACCTTAGGAAGAGGGATATTATACAATGAAGGGAGTCATATTTGAAAGTATGAAGTCAATGGGACTTTTTGGATGATACCCTAAATTTGAAAAGAGTCTACATAGAGCATTTCCTGTTTCAAAATCAGTAAATTTCAATTTTATTGACTAAAAATACAAATAGTCAAAGGACAGCAGAAAAAAGGGCTTGCACTCGCTAAAAGGCTAAATCTTTTTTACTGACATAGAACCATTAACTCAGACACAGGAACAATCCCTGCGATGTTGCTAGTGATTGAATCTTCATTTATTTTGTTAAGGGTTTTAGGGATCCGTGTTTATAGATAAGACCCTGGAGAAACATTGCAGTTAATTAATTATTGATGGGCGGTGTTACCACTAGCACCTTTGAGTATATTTGTGTGTTGCCCACCCTTGATTGTTAAGGCATCATTAAAGTAAATCTGAGGTAAACCTTGGGTAAGACATCTGATACTTACCTAAGAAGAGGAAAGCCTCTGGATCCTGCAGAGGCTTCACACACCATACTCCCAACTACAGCGGCTGTCTGGGACCTTCCTGAAGATTGCGACCGTGCTCCTCTTCATGCACAAGCATGGCTGTGATACACCCATGTAAGCATGGCTGAGCCTGAGCAGGAGCATGGAGCTGCTTGTGCACAAGGAGAGCGCAGTCGTGATCAGATATTCGACAAGCTCTTGTCGGATTTATTTTAGGGGTCCATGAGTGGCAATGGTGGTTTGGAGGACTATGTGTGGAAAGCCTCTGAAGGATCCAGAGGTTTCTCTCTTCTTATGCTAGGTACACACAAAGCAATTTTCCGACAGATTTACTGTCAGATCTATTATTTACAACATGTCCAATCTGATTTCCGATCGATCTTTGAATTGATTTTCCGTTCACTTCTATGAAAAATTGTTCCGAAAATCGTCTGGAAATCAGATCGAACATGTTGGAAATAATCGATCTGACAATAAATCTGTCAGAAAATTGCATCTGGTTTACCTAGCATTAGGTAAGTCTCCATTCTTTGACCCAAGGTTTA
Source organism: Hyperolius riggenbachi (assembly GCF_040937935.1). Lineage (NCBI taxonomy): Eukaryota > Metazoa > Chordata > Amphibia > Anura > Hyperoliidae > Hyperolius > Hyperolius riggenbachi. Next base: position 293,154,693 of record NC_090649.1, read on the forward strand.
CCTTGGGTACAATTTAAGGACCTGTTGTTCCTACGTCTGTGTTAATGGGTATCTGTCAATTAAGAGGAATTAGCCATTTAGCGAGTGCAGACCCTCCTTCCTGTTTGCATTTGAGAGAGTGGCTTCTCTGGCTCCACTGCTAGGTTACTGCACTACGTACCTGCCAGCATTGGAGGGATTAGCAACCTGTTTTGCCATTTGGATGTAGACAAAGGAACAACAAAACAAAATTTAAAAGGAAAAATGAAACTCTTCATTCCTCAAGGCTGTGTATATTCAAATATGAAGATACATGTGCAAGAGATAAACCAAATAAATGTGAAAATCTCTATCAACGATCATGTGGGCACCAAATAGCTACAACCAAAATTATTGGGGAAAGAAGTGTACAGTGTTCCATTTATTCCCATCTGGGAATCACAGCATGACTTGTTCCAAGCTAATATCAATCCTCTCTATAGGTGCTTTGTGAAAGACCCTATTCACCTCCTTGGGAGGACATCAGCTTCGTATAAGCAAACAATAAACATGTATGGTCATAGCCTATGAGTAAGGAACGCATCAAGAATGTAAGGCATTCAATCAATTATGGGATATTCATTGAGCAGTCACAAATTGATTGAACTGGCTGTAAATTCCATTTCCTAAGGTCATTTGAAAATATAGTATTTTTATTATGCGCTTCCTCCATTAGGTTGGTGTCTTGCAATAAATGATCACACACTTTCCATTTCTTGGCAAGTCTTTTTCATATTTATAGGCTGTGAGGATGCATGTTTATTCTTCACCTTCCTAAAGCCGATATCCTCCTGAAAAACTGAGTAGTCATTTCATAACATGTGTAGAGAAAAAATTGATATTTGATTGTAAGCTATTTGTTATAACTAGACCTCAAATGGGATTTAGTTGATAGAGATTGTCCTATTTATTTGGGGCATCTCTTGCATACTTATTTTTATATTTGAGCATATGCCCATATGCAATTTACTTTTTCACCTGAGTTTTCTCATAGGTGAAATTTTCAAACTTGTCAATAAAATACATTTTAATCCACCAGAAAGCAAACAAATGCTCAAAAAAAATTTGATAGTACTTTTTCACCTACTTTTTAGTACTTTTTCTATTGCAAAGTGCTAAATGGTTATTATAAATTGAAGATGAAAAATTAGCTCCTAGGAGAAAACTCAGGTGAAAAGGTGAAATGCATATGGGCCTGAGGCCCATATGCAATTAACTTTTTCTCCTTAGTTTTCTCTTAGGTGGTATTTTTTATAACTTATCATAAAATGCCTTTTGAGCCCCCAACAAGCAAGAAAATACTCAAAATAAATTTGTTGGTGCCTTTTCACCAATTTTTGGGTTCTTTTTAAATTGTAAAATGTAAAATGCTGAAACTTTAGTTTAAAGAGAAGATGAAAATTATCTCCTAGGAGATAACTCAAGTGAAATCTCCTAGGTGATAATTTTAAACGTGTCAATAAAATGCATTTTAAGCCACCAGCAAGCAAGAAAATACTCAAAATAATTGTAATAGTACTTTCTCGCCTACTTTTTAGTAGTTTTTTTTATTAAAAAGTGCTGGAAAGTTATTTTGAATTGAAAAATTATCTCCTAGGAGAAAACTCAGGTGAAAAAGTGATTGCATATGGGCCATGGCCTACAGAGTCTTTAGATTAGAGGAGCCATATGCAATTCACTTTTCACCTGAGTTTTCTCCTAGGTGAAATTTTCACAACTTGTAAATAAAATGCTTTTTTAACCACCTGCAAGAAAACAAATGCTCAAAATATTTTTATAGTACCTTTTCACCTACTTTTTGGTACTTTTTCCATTAAAAATTGCTAAAACATTATTAAAAATCAAAGATGAAAAAATATCTCCTAGGAGAAATCTCAGGAGAAAAAAATGAATTGCATATGGCCCGAGGAGTTTTATCTCCGTTCTTGGGGCCCATATGCAATTAACTTTTTCCCCTTAGTTTTCTCCTAGGTGATATTTTCAAAATTGTCAATAAAATGCTAATTTAAACAACCAGCAAGCAAGAAAATACTCAAAATAATTTGAATAGTACTTGTTCGCCTACTTTTTAGTACTTTTTCAGTTGCAAAGTGCTGAAAATGTATTTTAAATAAAAGATAAAAAAAAATATCTCCTAGGAGAAAACCCAGGAGAAAAAGTTAATTGCATATGGGCCCTAAATTGCTAAATTTGTTTTGCATTGTTGTAGACCTTTCAAAAATCTGTGAATCCTCACATTACATAGAGGTAGTAAAATTGGCCAATCATTAGCCAATCAAAAATTAAAAGTGTGTACCAGGCTTTACTCTGTGCTACAGGAAGTGGCTCATCAGCAGACTTCCAGCCAGAGAAAATATTTTAAAAGCTAATTGACATCCGCTAATGAAAAAGCTTATAAACACATAGAAAATGTACTTGGAGTTAGAATTTAAAGTGAAACTCTACCATTGCAAAGAAAATGGCAATCCCATTTGCTGAGCTCCAACGCTGGAACCACACTTTTCAAAACTGCACTCTTTTTTTGCATGCAAAATTGCATTACAGCTGAAAACTAATGTTAGTTAAAGGGATGGCTGACACTTAAATGTGATTTTCACATGCAGGAAAAAGAAAACTTACTTCTCAGAACATAACATCACACATTGTGTATATTTTCCCTTTGACAATCATTAGCTAGTGTGGAATAATGTGGGCATTTAAACATGGACAAATACCCATCATGTTTTAGGGCTCAAACCCACTACAGCGATTTTGTGAGCATTTAGGGAGCGATTCAAAATGCTAGTGATTTCCCTAAACGCTCAGCTACTGTTAATGGATGGGCCAAATTCCACTGGAGTGATTGCGTTTACCATAATCGCAAACGCAGGACATGCAGCATTTTTAGCATTTAGCGTTAGCGTTTCTGCAATGTAAAGTATATAAACGCTGGCATAATTGCTCGTCAACACCTACACAGAGTGATTTTGCTAGCATTTGAAATGACTACACACTGTAAAAAAATGAAAATTAATTGAAAGGACCAATCAGAGTTAAAAACGCTAATCGCTACACAATCACTGGCAAAACACTTACACTTTTTAAAATCGCTGCCAAAAATCGCCAGAAAACGCTCATGAAATCGCTTACAAAACACTCATACAAATGGCTAGCAATTGCGATTAACGATAGCGATTTGTAGTGGGTTCCAGGCCTTAAAATGCACATTGTGAATAAAAAAAGCGCATGTTTTCTGTACTGATGTGGTCCCTGCCTAAATGTACATTGCAGGCATTAATGGAAATGCTTCATCCTGCTCATATGTAAAATGTGTTAGTAAAAGATAGATAGTCTACAGTACTGTGATACAGAAGTGTAGAAGTTTGCTGCCCAGAATCCCCCCTCAGACTAGGGCCGGTGCAGTGTCTTGGGAAAGGCACGAGTTGAGACACCAGAATATCTGCAGGCATCCTGTACCTCATAACATTGCCCCCTTTCTTTCCCAGCTACAGTTGACTTTGGATGGAGCAGCAGCATGTGTACAGAGCATGGAGCAGCTCTCTGGAACTTAACAGAGCCAGGTATGAGCACAGCCCTGTATCCTGCTGTGTGAATGCTTCACTTTCCCCTTTATTAGCAATGTCAGCTGTCCTCATTATTATCTGCATCCAAACTGCTCCTGATCGATCACATTGTTGATTGGGAGCAGGTCGGACATTTAGGAAATAGGAAATTGCAGCACGGTGGCGTAGTGGTTAGCTCTCTCGCCTTGCAGCGCTGGGTCCCTGGTTCGAATCCCAGCCAGGGCACTATCTGCAAAGAGTTTGTATGTTCTCTCCGTGTCTGCGTGGGTTTCCTCCGGGCACTCCGGTTTCCTCCCACATTCCAAAAACACACGGATAAGTTAATTGGCTCCCCCTAAAAAAATTGGCCCTAGACTACAATACATACACTACATAATATAGACATATGGCAATGGTAGGGATTAGATTGTGAGCTCCTTTGAGGGCCAGTTAGCGACAAGATAGATATATATATATACACTGTGCAGCGCTGCGTAATATGTTGGCGCTATATAAATACTAAATAATAATAATAATAATAATAATGTGTACCCAACATGATGTCCTACCATATTATTATACTGTATTGTGCGTGGCTGAGGGAGACCTTTCAGGAATCCCCCTCCTTAAAAATTCTGGGTTTGCCCCTGCAGTTAATAGACTATTTAGGGTGTTGAGATCAATAAAAGGCTCTATTCTGTGCAGCTTTGTGATCTGCCCGTATTCCACAAAAAGAGTACAAATTCCAGGCTTGCAAGGTAGAGACATTCAAGCTTCAGACAATTTTAGAAATTCATAGTTGGCTGAAATAGAAAAGATATTGTAAATGTCATTACATTCCAAAAAGCATTGTGGAGCAATGATATGTATTTGTAGCCGATTTCAGTGAAACCGGAGTTTCACTTTAAACTGCATTTAGACAACATTGCTCCAAGATAAAAAAGATGATGGCATATGGCATTTCAGGTAAAATACAAGGCATATCAGCTTGACAGAAACTGCCGCAATTAAGACAAATCATATTATCATAGTTTAGTGGTATACCTGAATCATTATAGCAATCTCAAGAAAACATGGAAATATGCTACAGCTGGATCAAAATAAAACCATTAAGCAAAACTGTGCCACGGGCGGCTCATAGTGATTGGCATGAGAAGGAAACAGAAAACAAATAAGTTATCATGCTGTAATATTGCTGCAGTGTCTTTGTATTACGGAGTCTGACATTCACAAATGTTAAGACATGTCTGATACCTGCCTGACCCTTACCTCTTCACCTTTATCACACCGCTTATTTCAAATTTCATCTTCAGAAGATATCAGCTATAAAATGTACTGTAAATTATTTCATCCTATACTGACTTTCTCGCTAAATCCGAAAAACGATCAAAGATGATGGTCACCCAAGGTGGAGTCTGATTGTAAAACTCCTGTGTTTGCGGCCTTTCCACAAACGCCTTGATCATAAACTAATGACATGTTCATTTGCATTTGCAATGTTAGCAATGAAGCATTATTTCATTGTGAATGTTTTCATAATCTTCAGGAAAACAACAGTGTGGATTAATTAAAAAAAAAAAGCAGCAAAAATACTGAAGAGCACTAAAGAAAACAAGTGATTTAAAAAAAAGAATTGTGTGTGATTACCCTGATGGAGGTTAGGAAGGGGTGGAGGGCTACAGATTTCTGCATCGAGGGGAGGGAGGGGAGCCTTCCCAATGTAGTTACACCCCTGCGCAGCAAATACATTGGAGACAATGAGGAAGGTAAAATATGTTTTGGGAGATTGTTTGCTTTTAAAAGTAGCCCAAACCATCATTGAGTGCATACTAAACGACTTTAAACAATTAAGCATGTATTTTGAGAGGGAAGAACCTTATTGTTGTACAGGGCCGGTTGCATGGTGGCACTTGAAGTGATGCACGCATCCATATCACTTACTTAGCCATGCCATGCACAGCTAGGTATTCAAGTGCATTCTGCAGAAATCTGCAGCATGCTGTCCAGATTCTCAACGACATGCGATCTGGACGGCAAGACATAGGCCATATAGGCAGCGTTTCCCACAGCAGATTCTGGCCAAATTCAGCCATAGTGGAAACACAGCATCAGTGTTTCCAGGAGAAGGTGTATCAGTCACACATTGGTGCACCTGTAATTGAATTTCATCAGAGACTGGACTAAGATCTCCTGTCCACAATGACTTGCCAATTGTTCCCGCAACAAGAAATAGTCTAACTTATTAAAGCGGACCTGAATACATAAATACTTGCCAGCCCCCTGTAGCCGCCCTGTGCCCACAAAGTTACCAAACGATCCTCCATTCCCCCACCACGGCTCACTTTCACTTCGGGAAGCCGCCGTCCACTGTGCCTGCGCAGCCCTGGCCGTGCACATCCTCGTTCATGCTCCCATCTCCAGAAGCATATTGCGCTGGTGCATTAGAGATTCACACACAAAATAGAAACAGAGCCCACTAAGAGATGATTCTGAAACAAATATATACTCAGAAAATCCAAGATATATATATATGTAAATATCTTCACTTTATTAAACAACAAAACACATACAATTTAAAAACCATAAAAACCCTAATAAAGCCTATCAGTCAATAGGTCTCCTGCTAATCCACTAAATGACATACAATACATGCATTAGTTGAAAAAAAGATAATATATTTGGTTCCAAATATGGCACATAACATGTGAAAAAATGATGAAATGCTGTTGCAGCTCTCACCTGCAACAGGCAAGGTGCTCAGTGGTTTTGTAAGGGTGCAGAAAGCGACACGCATGCATGTCAGTCATCACAGAAAAATATGCAATTGTATTTTTGTCTTTTAAATCTAAGTATTACAGAATACTCAGATAGCTCATAGTGTCCCAGAACAACCAGGAAAGTATAGGGGGCTAACAGAGACCAAAAATGCCACTTACTAAAATAAATAAGTGAAATAAATAAGTAAAAAGTTCTGATTTCTGAAATTAGTCTAATACACATTTTAAATAGCTTGCTTAGCTGATCGTTTTTTTTAATTGAATACCATAAATGAGCTGATATAGAAGGTAAAACAGATCCCAGCCTAACTTGCAAAAATAATCAGCATAATCATATGAGTTTAATCTACGACCTTCACTGATATATTTATGTGCCCCACCCTCCTTTGGTGAACAGTGCACATAAATAAAAATGATTAAGCTTACTTTACTTTCGACATTAAAGCGGAATATAACCCTGCATTTCAACTTTGCTCTAAAACATTATTTACAGTATATTATATGCAAAAAGCATTTTTTTTTTACTAGACCAGCATTGGAAGGGTTACACAGGGCTTTAAAGTTCCTGGAGATTTCTGCAGACGCATCCGAAGCTGACATAGATACATTTTGTTTACATAAATGTATCTAAGTGTGGCATGTGACTCACTGTCTCTGACTGAGAAGGAGCTGGAGGACAGCCAAAGAGTGTGTAACATTTCTCAGATACATTTAACTAAATAGAATGTATCTATCTGAACTTCTGCATATCTCTCCACAGAACTTTAAACCTCTGTGTTTAACCCTTCCAATGCTGGTCTAGTAAAAAAAAAATGCTTTTTGCATTTAATATGCTGTAAATAATGTTTTAGAGCAAAGTTGAAATGCAGGGTTATATTCCGCTTTAATAATTATTCTGCCTTCATGATTAGTACATTCTGGCTTTGTAAGCAAAGAAACATTCAGGACAACCTCTATGGATATTAATCTATTCTTCAAAAGTGTAAGGTAATATTAAACTCTTAAAGAGAAGACAAGATAAAAGAGAATTGGTCAACAACATCAAGAGAGGGATTTTATTTTTAATATTCATTATGATTTTTTTATTTTATCTTTTTGCTTGTCAGTTTTAACATAGAGATAACACAGTAATGTACTTCAGCTGCCAATGTTATCATTATAACACATATTTAGCAGTCATTCCACTATATTAATGTCATGGAGGTAACAGCATATTATTGCCATCCAAGGATGTATGGTTTTTCACTTGAAGAATATGAGTTTGCCCATGGAAGATTTTACTAGTAGTTTTACAGTACTTATTCCAAAAAGTTGAAGGCATGACCATTACGTTTTTACAAAAATTAGCTTGCAGGGCCGGGTTCTGGAAAGGCCACAAAGGCCCGGGCTGTGGGCTGCTGGAGCTCTAGAGGGCACCTGGATGTGAAAAAGGGGCTACTTCATATGAAGAGGAGGCTGCAAATGGGGAGCAACACATGGAAAGGGAAAAGCAAAGCTGATGCCCAAGGGGGATGATAGTACATGATAGAAAAGGGCTGCAGATCTAGGAATGTTACACATGAAATGGGAGCTACATGTGGAATGGGAGGGGCGCTGCTGCACCTGGACAGGGATCATACTTTGCCTAGGGTGGAAAAAGTATAAATCTGGCCTTGTTAGCTTGTTGTGTGATTCCCTGACTGAAAAGGGTATGAAAGTCCCAGAGAACTATGTTTCACAAAATAAATAAAAATGATGTATGAATATTTGGGAAAATATGTGGGTATGATAAAACTCTTTTTCTCAAAATGCATTTTAGTCTATGGGCATTAGAAAACACATGTTCACATAGATGAGCATACGCACAAACATTTATAGACATTTGTGGGAAAACATATTTGCGCACAAATCAGTATACGTGAGAAGATTTGCGGGCATGCATGTGGAAACACATTTATTTCCATATGCATTGAAGTCAATAGACATTAAAAAAAACAAATTTTCAAGAAAGTTGTTATTTTTGCGAAGATGTATATATTGCGAAAACTCCATTAAATTTTCATGAAAGTTTTAAGTCAAATGTCTTTATGGGTTTTTTTGAACATTCAAGCTCATCCCTAAGCATAACTAAGGAATCCATCTCTTTAAAATTGCCAGCTACAATCTGCTTTCCATCTTTAAATGCCTTACCTTGCCAATGCCAATTCCAGAACTGATTTCCTAGCTGGAAAGTGCATATGGATGTAGAATACAGGTTCTACTTGTAGAACACTGAACCAGTAGATGCATGATTAGTCTAAGCAGTGACAACGCTGTAAGACCAGGAGGAATTTGGGCAGAGGCCTTGGAAATTGGCTTGTGTACAGAAATGGGACTTTTGTGAAGGCTGTTGCACATAAGCAGTAGGGGTGCCGCAAGGTCATATATACAGCTTCTGAATGTAAATTACTGTAATGTAGGAAAAAAAATACACAAAAAATAGTTCAGGTGCACTGGATTGTCAGCTAGTTGCCAAAAGTCTGCAAATGTGTTTACGATCATCCACATAGGAACATTTTTTTTTTATCTAAGCATATTTCTGATTTTTCAGATATGTGCAGTGCAGAATAGCATGCCAGGAATTACAGTGCAAACATTCAGCCTTCCCTTTACTGTATATACCTCAGACTCTTGGGAACTGTATTTTTTTTCCTAACTGCACTGCATTTACTTTGAAATATCAATACATGACTTCTGAGCCGTGGTAAAGAAATAAATACGGGAGAATCTCGGGAAAATATGAATTCCTGCCAGGACTGATATAGAATAAAAGGCTGATCATTTTTTTCTATGAAGGATACATCAGAGACTATCTACCAACAAAGGTGGGGCATAATAAATTCACACGTTGCCGTAGTGACACTTATCTTGTTTCCTAGAAGTGTCAGTGCTAACTAGAAAACTGCCAGGTCCTGACATCATTTTAGCTCTATTCCAGGTAACACAAAACTTTATTATCCACTAACACTAGGAGGCTTCTGTTATAAAGCCAACACTAATAGACTTACTGTCATTTAAGAAAATGCCTTTCGTTTTGTTGGCTCGGCAGGATATTGATGTAGGTGATAAAGCATTTACTAGCATGCTTTTTTCTCCAATACAGGAAAATACACACAATGTACAATATATATGCCGTATATATACAGTGGGATGCGAAAGTTTGGGCAATCTTGTTAATTGTCATGATTTTCCTGTATAAATCGTTGGTTGTTATGATAAAAAATGTCAGTTAAATATATCATATAGGAGACACACACAGTGATACAGTGAGAAGTGAAATGAAGTTTATTGGATTTACAGAAAGTGTGCAATAATTGTTTAAACAAAACTAGGCAGGTGCATAAATTTGAGCACAACAAAAAAAAATTAAATCAATATTTAGTAGATCCTCCTTTTGCAGAAATTACAGCCTCTAAATGCTTCTTGTAGGTTCCAATGAAAGTCTGGATTCTGGTTGAAGGTATTTTGGACCATTCCTCTTTACAACACATCTTTAGTTCATTCAGGTTTGATGGCTTCCAAGCATGGACAGCTCTCTATAACTCACACCACAGATTTTCAATTATATTCAGGTCTGGGGAATGAGATGGCCATTCCAGAACATTGTACTTGTTCCCCTGCATGAATGTCTTAGTGAATTTTGAGCAGTGTTTAGGGTTGTTGTCTTGTTGAAAGATCCAGCCCTGGCACAGCTTCAGCTTTGTCACTGATTCCTGGACAATAGTCTCCAGAATCTGCTGATGCTGAGTGGAATCCATGTGTCCCTCAACTTTGACAAGATTCCCAGTCCCTGCACTGGCCACACAGCCCCACTGCATGATGGAACCACCACCATATTTTACTGTAGGTAGCACATATTTTTCTTGGAATGTTGTGTTGTTTTTCCTCCATGCATAGCGTCCCTTGTTATGCCCAAATAACTCAATTTTAGTTTCATCAGTCCACAGCAGCTTATTCCAAAATGAATCTGGGCTTGTCCAAATGTGCTTTAGCATACCTCAAAAGGCTCTGTTTGTGCTGTGAGTGGAGAAAAGGCTTCCTCTGCATCACTCTCGTATACAGCATTTCTTTGTGTAAAGTGCGCTGAATGGTTGAACAATGCACAGTGACTCCATATGCAGCTAGATGATGTTGTAGGTCTTTGGTGCTGGCCTGTGGGTTGACACTGACTGTTCTCGCCAATCGTCGCTTCTGTTTATCTGAGATTTTTCTTAGTCTGCCACTTCGAGCCTTAACTTGAACTAAGCCTGTGGTCTTCCATTTCCTCAATATGTTCCTAACTGTGGAAACAGACAGCTGAAATATCTGACACAGCTTTCTGTATCCTTCCCCTAAACCATGATGGTGTACAATCTTTGTCTTCAGGTCATTTGCGAGTTATTTTGAGACTGCCATGTTGCTACTCTTCAGAGAAAATTAAAAGAGGAGGGGAACTTACAATTGACCCCCTAAAATACTCTTTCTCATAATTGGATACACCTGTGTATGTAGGTCAGGGGTCACTGAGCTTACCAAGCCAATTTGAGATCCGGTAATTAGTTCTAAAGGTTTTGGAATCAATAAAATGACAACAGTGCCCAAATTTATGCACCTGCCTAATTTTAATTAAACAATTATTGCGCACTTTCTGTAAATACAATAAACTTCATTTCACTTTTCAAATATCACTGTGTTTTTCTCCTATATGATATATTTAACTGACATTTTTTATCGTAACAACGAACGATTTATACAGGAAAATCATGATGATTAGCAAGGTTGCCTAAACTTTCTCATCCCACTATAGTTACATAGTTATTTTGGTTGAAAAAAGACATACGTCCATCGAGTTCAACCAGAGAACAAAGTACAACACCAGCCTACTCCCTCACATATCCCTGTTGATCCAGAGGAAGGCGAAAAAACCCTTACAAGCCATGGTCCAATTAGCTCCAAAGGGAAAAAATTCCTTCCCGACTCCAGATGGCAATCAGATAACATCCCTGGATCAACATCATTGGGCATTACCTAGTAATTGTAGCCATGGATGTCTTTCAACGCAAGGAAAGCATCTAAGCCCCCTTTAAATGCAGGTATAGAGTTTGCCATAACTACTTCCTGTGGCAATGCATTCCACATCTTAATCACTCTTACTGTAAAGAACTCTTTCCTAAATAAATGGCTTTATCCTCCTTATCGCTTTTCCTCCATGCGCAGATCATGTCCTCTAGTCCTCTGAGAAGGCCTAGGGACAAAAAGCTCATCCGCCAAGCTATTATATTGCCCTCTGATTTATTTATACATGTTAATTAGATCCCCTCTAAGGCGTCTTTTCTCTAGACTAAATAAACTGTAAAGCATAGTGGAGATGCCGCCGCAACAGGGAGCGGCATGGCGGCTATCTCCGCGTCTCAGCCGGCGGGTTCCGCTGCGCAGGTACATGATGGAGTTGTGCCTGGGACTATGGTGAATGCGGGGGTGGCCGCCGCAGCGCTGAGCGGCATGGCGGCTATCCCCGCGTCTCAGCCAGCGGCCTCCACCGCGCTATAACATAATGGAACTTTGCCTGGTCCCTCAGTCGCACATAGACTGAGGTCTACGCGCGCGTGCACAGACAGGACCTTTATGCAAGCAGAAGGGGAGTAAGCTGATGAGCCGGTCAGTTGACTCCAACACTGATCCTGATTGGCTGAGTGACTGGGGCGGCGCTAAGGAGCGCTCCCAGTATATATAGGACATGCCTGTCAGTTGTTCCTCGTCTGCTGTTGCTTATGCTACATGTTAGCACTCAGACCCTTAGTCAGATCCGAAAGTGTGCTAGAACCAGCAGGAGCTGGGGATCCACACTTAGCCAGATTCTGTTGATAGCTTAAAGTACTAATTGAATTGTATTATTTGTTATGACCCTCTGCTAGCCTTGACTACTCTTCTGTCTTTTGATTCTGTGCCTTTGCCTATCTGATCTAGTTGCTGGCTTATACCTCACTCTGATTCAGTCTTCTGCCTTTGTACTGTATCTGTCTGTGTGTTGCCGAACCTGCTTGTCTGACTCTTCTGCCCTCACCAGTGAGCTTAGTTCTGGTGAGGGATTCTCAGTTCAGTATTCACCTGCTCCTCAGATTGATAGCTGCAGTATAGTCTGAATCACCTGCTCCTCAGGTTGATAGCTGCAGTATAGTCTGAATCACCTGCTCCTCAGGTTGATAGCTGCAGTACAGTCTGAATTACCTGCTCCTCAGGTAGATAGCTGCAGTACAGTCTTAATCACCTGCTCCTCAGGTAGATAGCTGCAGTACAGTCTTAATCACCTGCTCCTCAGGTAGATAGCTGCAGTACAGTCTTAATCACCTGCTCCTCAGGTAGATAGCTGAAATACAGTTTGAATCACCTGCTCCTCAGGTGACTAGCTACGCGGTACTGTCCGGATCTCCTGCCCCTCAGGTGATCACCTGCTGCAGTACAGTCTGAATCACTCGCTCCACGAGTGATCAGTATACATTGTCTTACTGTGCATCACCCGCTACTTGGGTTAACCTATCACTAACTCATCTGTGTCTCCAGCCTGCTGGAGTTCTGATTACAGTGTTCTTTAGAGATACCTCCTTTTACCAGCTCCTCTGGGATAGTGGGTATCTCCATCTATATTTACTGTTGCACCAAACACTTATCTTACACCTGGGTGTCCTGTGTCTTGCTATACTTGCATTATTGGTGATTCTGCAGATCACCACATAATCAGGTATAACATCTGTATTATTGGTGATACTGCAGATCACCAATAATCAGAAAATCAGTTCTTGCTGACACCGATCGTTACAGAACAGCAGACCAAACATTATGGACGCACTGCATAGTCACGTTGAAGTCCTGCCCACTGCGGTAAACAATCTTGCCGGGGTGATCATTACCCAACAGACTCAGATTACTCAACTGTCTGGGACGGTTCAGGTATTTCAAACGACTATTGATGCAGTGCGATCCCCTCCAGTAACGGACCTTCGCATGCCCATACTAGAGAAGTTTTCTGGACATAGATCTGACTTTCAGAATTTAAAAAATCGTGTGCTATCCTATTTTGAGTTAAGGCCTAATCTGTCAGGATCTGAGAACCAGAGGGGAATTTTTATAAAGACTCTTTTGTCCGGAGATTCACAAACATGGGCATATGGTCTGCATGCAGAGCATGAGGCTTTATCCTCAGTTCAGTAGTTTTTTAAGGCCATGGCCGTTATTTACGATTATCCGGACGTGGCTATTACGGCTGAGAGGAAGCTAAAGACTCTCAGGCAGGGTCGTAATCCGGTGGAGAATTATGCCGCAGAGTTTAGGAGGTGGGCTGTGTCAGCTAGATGGGGAACGTATGCCTTATTAGATTGTTTCTTGTCAGGGTTGTCCGATGCAGTTTCTGATTTGATGCTAGGGCATCCTGAGCCTAAATCCTTGGACGAGGCAATTTCACTGGCCGTGCGGATTGATCGCCGCATTCGCTATCAAAAACTAACCCGTGGAAAAAACGCTTTGAGATCTATTTCCTACGCCTCTTCTCCACCTCTGTCACCACAAGATGAGCCGATGCAAATTGGTCATTCTAGGTTAACTCAAGTGGAAAAGAATCGCAGAAAGTCAGAGAGACTCTGACTATATTGTGCTGAGGAGGGTCACATTGTCCAGAATTGTCCTAAAAAGTCAGGAAACGCTGCCACCTAGGTGTAGTCAGAGGTAATGCCCTAGGCGAGCCGTTGGTACCTCTAAATAATAATCGTTTGCTACTTCCCTGCTCCATTACCTGGGAGGGTCGGGCCACACCCACAGAAGCATTTGTAGACTCAGGTTCTGCAGCCAATTTTATAGCTTATGATTTTGCCAAAAAATTAGGGATTCCCTTACTCCCGTTAGACCGTCAGATTCTGATCACGGCAGTAGATAACTCTCCGTTACAATGTAGACCGCCTCTTTCCCAGACTCCCTTGTTATTGTGTGAAATAGGGGTTCTACATAAGGAGAAACTACAGTTCTTTGTCCTGCAAATGGCAACTTCTACCATAATCCTCGGTATGCCTTGGTTGCAACTACACTCCCCTCAGATCGACTGGGCCTCAGGTCAGCTACAGAGCTGGTCAGCCCTTTGTCATCATCATTGTTTGGAGAAAGTTGCTGTTTGTGCCACTGAGGTTCGGGTGAAAGGGGTGCCAGTGCAGTTCGCAGAATTTTCTGACAAGTTTTGCCCCAAATCAGCAGATAAACTCCCGCCACACCGGAGTTTTGACTGTCCCATAGAGCTAAGATCAGGTTGTATGCCTCCTAGAGGTCATCTTTATAATCTGTCGGGGCCAGAGAAGCTGGCAATGCAGGAATACATTAAGGAAAACTTGGCCAAGGGCTTTATCCGTCCTTCCCGGTCACCTGCTGGGGCTGGGTTCTTTTTTGTACAGAAAAAGGACGGTGGGCTTTGACCCTGTATTGACTATCGGGGGTTAAATAAGATCACAGTAAAAAATTGTTATCCACTGCCATTGATTGACGATTTGTTTGCCCAAGTTACCAATGCCAGTATTTTTTCTAAGTTGGACTTACGAGGGGCATACAACCTTTTTCGCATTAGGGACGATGACGAATGGAAGACGGCATTCAACACGCCTGACGGGCATTACGAGTATCTGGTCATGCCCTTCGGGTTGTGGAATGCGCCTGCCGTTTTCCAAGAGTTGATCAACGAAGTTTTTCGAGAAGTTCTAGGGAAATTTGTATTAGTGTATCTGGACGATATACTGATTTTTTCACCCAATCTGACAGAACATCGGAAACACGTGAAGTTTGTGTTGAGAAAATTGAGGCAGAACTTCTTGTATGCAAAATTAGAGAAGTACCTGTTTGAAGTCACTAAAGTCCCTTTTTTGGGATATATTATTTCCACTTCAGGTCTCTCCATGGACCCTGAAAAAGTCTCTGCTGTATTGGAGTGGCCTCAACCCGTAGGATTGAAGGCACTCCAAAGGTTTCTGGGCTTTGCCAATTACTACAGGAAGTTCATCAAAGGATTTTCTTCTGTGGTGTCACCCCTCACCAACCTCACCAAAAAAGGGGCCGACACTTACCATTGGTCAGCTGAGGCACAGTCAGCCTTTGCTACATTGAAAAAGTTATTTTGTTCTGCTCCCATTTTGAGACACGTAGATGTCACCTTCCCCTTCATCATTGAGGTGGATGCATCAGAAATTGGGGTTGGGGCTGTGCTGTCTCAGCGCTCTGGCCTTCAAGGCAAACTGCATCCCTGTGCCTTCTTTTCTCGTAGGTTCTCTCCAGCCAAGAGGAACTACGATATCGGCAATCGGGAGCTCTTTGGCCATTAAGTTAGCCTTTGAGGAATGGCGTCATTGGCTTGAAGGGGCAGAACATACGATTACTGTTTATACTGATCACAAATATTTGGAGTACATCGAGGGGGGCAAAAGGCTTAGCCCCCAACAGGCTCGCTGGTCCTTGTTCTTTTCAAGGTTCAAATTTATTATAATGTATACTCCAGGCAGTAAGAATGTCAAAGCAGATACATTATCTAGGTGCTTTGAGGCAGAGACAGTTCAGCCAGCAACCCCTGAGACCATTTTACCTCAAAGATTGGTGGTGGCCGCCACGGAAACCTGGCAGGATTGGGCACTTACCTTAGGGCCCTACCAGCAGGATATCCCAGAAGGGAAGCCCGAGGGAGTAATGTTTGTGCCACTTCCCTTTCGCTTACAACTCCTACAGTTGTTTCATGCCCATAAGAATGCAGGGCATCCCGGAGTTGCTCGAACTCAGGATCTACTGGCCAGATGTGTATGGTGGCCTTCTTTGGCATTAGATTGCAAAGAGTTTGTGAGAGAGTGCTCTGTGTGTGCCAGAAATAAGCCCTTTCGTCAAGCACCAGTAGGTATGCTACAACCGTTGCCAGTGCCAAGTGAACCATGGACTCATTTGTCTATGGACTTTGTAGGAGAACTCCCCAGGTCTGAGGGCAAGACGGTCATGTGGGTGGTAGTTGATAGGTTCAGTAAAATGGCTCATTTCATCCTATTGAAAGGACTCCCCTCGGCCCAGGAATTGGCTGATCTCTTCATCCAACACATTTTCCGGCTACATGGCATTCCGGAGAATGTGGTGTCAGATAGGGGAGTCCAGTTTGTGTCTAAATTCTGGAGAGCCTTTTGCCAACAGCTCGGTATGGACTTGTCATTTTCATCAGGCTACCACCCACAGACCAAAGGACAGACTGAGAGAGTTAACCAGTCCCTGGAGCAATTTCTCAGGTGTTATGTAGCAGATGCCCAGTCAGACTGGGTAAAGTTCTTGCCATTTGTGGAATTTGCGCATAATAACCTGAAGAGTTCTTCTTCAGGTTTTTCTCCTTTTCAGGTAGTCTCAGGGAGATCTCCCAAATTCTCTCCTTTGCCAGTGGCATCCTCCCCTTTCCCGGCTCTAGAGGATTGGCAAAGGGCATTAAAGGAGATCTGGGTGCTTGTAAAAAGAAATCTGGGAAAAGCCTTTCAGACGCAGAAATAACAGGCAGATAAAAGGTGGTCTGTTGAATAGAAGTTTTCTCCAGCAGACATGGTGTGGATGTCTACTCAGCATTAGTGTTGGGCGAACACCTAGATGTTCGGGTTCACGAACATTCGCCGAACATCGCCGCGATGTTCGGGTGTTCGCGCCGAACTCCGAACATAATGGAAGTCAATGGGGACCCGAACTTTCGTGCTTTGTAAAGCTTCCTTACATGCTACATATCCCAAATTAGCAGGGCATGTGCACCTTGGGAGTGGGTACAAGAGGAAAAAAAATATTTGAAAAAGAGCTTATAGTTTTTGAGAAAATTGATTGTAAAGTTTCAAAGGAAAAACTGTCTTTTAAATGTGGAAAATGTCATGTTTCTTTGCACAGGTAACATGCTTTTTGTCGCCATGCAGTCATAAATGTAATACAGAGAAGAGGTTCCAGGAAAAGGTATCGGTAACGCTAACCCAGCAGCAGCAGCACACGTGATGGAACAGGAGCAGGCGCAGGAGGAGAAGGCCATGCTTTTTGAGACACAACAACCCAGGCCTTGCATGAGGACAAGAAGCGTGCGTATAGCATGCTTTTTACCGCCATGCAGTCATAAATGTAATAAAGATAAGAGGTTCAATAAACAGGGACCGGGCGTCAACGCTAGCCCAGCAGCAGCAGACGTGATGGAACAGGAGGAGGCGCAGGAAGAGAAGGCCACGCTTTCAGGTGCAACTCAGGCCTTGCATGAGGACAAAAAAATGTGTGCGCAAAGCAATGCAATGAGTAGTTTTCAGGACACAATGGCCTATTCGGAGGAGCTATTCCCACCCCCACAATCTTCTACCTGTGAAAGGTCAATGGAACAGCCACAAATGTTGTGCCCGGATTCACAACCTTTTTTTGTGGAAAATGCACCTCGCAATAAAATGCAAGGCGAGGCCGAGGATGAACATGACGTCAACAACTCAACATGACGCAAAATGGGGGCGGAACAGAAAGCTGCTTTCAATGTTTTGAAGGCCTTAATTGCCTCCGGTGGCCAGTTAGATGCATCATTCATCACACCCAAATCCCAGAGCAATGTGTGCAGGAATTTGAATCGCAGGAGGTGTACCGAGATCATCTGGACAAGTGACCAAGTGACCAAGTGACAAGTGACCAAGTGACAAGTGACAAAGTGAAAAGTGACAAAGTGACCAGTGACAAAGTGACAAAGTGACAAAATGACAAAGTGACAAAATGACAAAGTGACAAGTGACAAAGTGACAAGTGACAAGTGACAAAGTGACAAGTGACAAAGTGACAAAATGACAAAGTGACAAAGTGACCAGTGACAAAGTGACAACTGAGAGGTTGTTCTGGGGAGCTCCACTGCACTCAGTCGCATATGAGGAGAGGTCTCGTCGGGACTGCTGATCCTCCTCAGCTTGCTCAAAGCCTTGAGGGTTCCTGAAGATCCTCTGCTTGGAGTTCGCCGGGGTTCAGCTTGGTGTCGGGGTCGGTGGCGTCCTCCTCACTCCAACGTGGCAGATCTTCTGTTGAAGGAAAAAAAAAAAAACATTGTTAAAAGTCCAGTACCGCTTCTGAAGGACTCACCAAGAGATGCAGGAGCGCTTCAATCTAGCACACCATCGCTCGCTGGGTGATGTCCCTCCCTACGCGCTGGAATTCTACGCTGCACATGCTAGCACGCTTTTGCGCAGTGCCGAGGCGCATTCCAGCAGCTAGCTACCAAGCTTCTGTGGATCTGATTGGGCCACCATGTTGAATCTCTGCCAAGTCCTCCAAAATTTTGAGCAATCCACGTTGCGTGACTGAGCAGTGACAACTCTACAGTCAGCATTACAATACCACTGCTGTGTTTACTGAAGAAATCAATGTTGAAGATGGAAAACCGCTGGCATGATGCAAGTGGGGGATTCTGAAGATGAAAACGATCAGCGTGATGATACCAACATCAGGCAACCTGCCTCAGGAAACGCTGGTCCCAGCTATGACAAAGAACAGGACGAGGAACAGCTGGAGTTGGAGCAGGAATTGGATGCCCCCACTGCCGAGGGACAGAGCGGTGCACGTTGGACTTCCACAATTTAGCGGGAATGGACAGCAGAAGAGGAAGAAAGTGATGCTGGTGACGAATATGGTGCATCACAACAATCACAACGCTCACAAGAACATGAAGACAGAGGAGTCTGGCAGGACTCTCTGGCACACATGGCTCAATTCATGCTAGACTGCATTGAACGCGGCCCGCACATTGTTCACTATTCATTATTATTCATTATTCTGGAATCTGGACAACACCAATTACTGGGTTTATAGCCAGTTTATACAAACACAATGTTAAAAAACTGATTGAAGAAAGTGTCAGACAGGTCAAAAATAGAACAATTCCAGCAGGCCCTTGAGGATGGAGACTTTAGAGAGGAGATTGACATCCTCCTCCTTCTCTAGCCAGTTGTACGCCGACAGACTGACTTCAGCAAACCCAGGAGGACCAGGAGGGCAGCAAAGAACACAAGCTGCTGCTAGTGCCGAAAAGGGAATGGTATTGGCAGTGTCCTTGGAGTGGGAACATTTTCTGACACCCATGCAGCAGCCCACAGAACAGCAATCGGGCAGTTCCACGTCCTCCAACACCAATCGCCTGGAGAAGATGGTCAAGGTCCAGGACTACATGTCAGATGGCGTAGCTGTGTTGAACAATCCATCTGCAGACGGACGGTGAGTGTGACAGGCAGCACAGAAGGACCATGGCAACTCACTCATAGTACCACAGTTTGATAGTGCTGCCCAAAAAATTATATGGATCCGTGGACCCGGGCACTGCGGGCAGTACTGGGAAGTGGGAACGCAGATTTTAGTACCTAAACACACGATACAACATGTTTTCCGGGGTCGGACTCTGAGGCACATACAGATGGTCCCGATCATCATCCTCATCATACAACTCTTCTCCTGAGTCTGACCCACCCACCACCTCTGCCACCCCAACATCCCCAGACACAGACCCCTCATCGTCCTCAACATTAACTTGGGATGCTGGCCTGAGCCAGACCTCCTCCTCCACATCAGGCCCCATCATCTCCTTAATGGCAGCCCTCATTAATCGCTCTGGCGACGGACCGATGGACACAAAGTTCTCCTCCGGGGAGGGCTGCTGCTGACCACTGGCTGCTGGGGTGGATGTTATAGCTTGCGTGGGGCGTTGGCTGTTGCTGTTGTTGGGAGTGCTGCTCACAGCGGAGGTCTCTGAGGAACTCATGGTGAGCTCATATAGTGGTTGGCGGTGAGTGGAGTATTACTGATCCCAGCAATATACACACTGACTGGCAGAGTACGCAATGCTATATAGTCTGGCTGAGCGGTGTACACAGAGTGGCAATACACACAATGCTATATAGTCTGGCTGAGCGGTGTACACAGAGTGGCAGTAAACAATGCTATATAGTCTGGCTGAGCCGTGTACACAGAGTGGCAGTAGACACAATGCTATATAGTCTGGCTGAGCGGTGTACACAGAGTGGCAGTAAACAATGCTATATAGTGTGGCTGAGCGTTGTACACAGAGTGGCGGTAAACAATGCTATATAGTCTGGCTGAGCGGTGTACACAGAGTGGCAGTACACACAATGCTATATAGTCTGGCTGAGCGGTGTACACAGAGTGGCAGTAAACAATGCTATATAGTCTGGCTGAGCGGTGTACACAGAGTGGCAGTAAGCAATGCTATATAGTCTGGCTGAGCGGTGTACACAGAGTGGCAGTACACACAATGCTATATAGTCTGGCTGAGTGGTGTACACAGAGTGGCAGTAAACACAATGCTATATATAGCGTGGCTGAGCGAGGTACACAGTGGCAGTACACACAATGCTATATAGTCTGGCTGAGCGGTGTACACAGAGTGGCAGTAAACACAATGCTATATATAGCGTGGCTGAGCGAGGTACACAGTGGCAGTACACACAATGCTATATAGTCTGGCTGAGCGGTGTACACAGAGTGGCAGTAAACACAATGCTATATATAGCGTGGCTGAGCGAGGTACACAGTGGCAGTACACACAATGCTATATAGTCTGGCTGAGCCATGTACACAGAGTGGCAGTAAACACAATGCTATATATAGTGTGGCTGAGCGAGGTACACAGTGGCAGTAACCAATGCTATATATAGTGTGGCTGAGCGAGCGGTGTACTACTGTTCCCAGCAGCGACACACAATGACTGGGGGGGACCCTGGCTAGCGTGGCTGGAGAGCGAACTACCCTGCCTGCCTACCCAAAGCTAAACCCACAGACAAATGGCGGAGATATGACGTGGTTCGGGTATTTATTTACCCGAACCACGTGACCGTTCGGCCAATCAGAGCGCGTTCGGGTCCGAACCACGTGACCTGTTCGGCCAATCACAGCGCTAGCCGAACGTTCGTGGAACGTTCGGCCATACGCTCTTAGTTCGGCCATGTGGCCGAACGGTTTGGCCGAACACCTGATGGTGTTCGGCCGAACTCGAACATCACCCGAACAGGGTGATGTTCTGCAGAATCCGAACAGTGGCGAACACTGTTCGCCCAACACTACTCAGCATCTGGCGTTAAAGCAACCATCACCCAAGTTGGGACCCAGATTTGTAGGCTCATATCCGGTGTGCAAAAGAGTTAATGATGTGACATATATGATTGATCTCCCAGCCAGCATGAGTGGTGTGAGATCATATCATGTTTCCTTGTTGAAGCCTGCTGTGCAGGTGCATTCCTCTCACCCCCCCCCCCCCCTCCTGTGATGATTGACGATCAACCTGAGTATGAGATCGAGAAGACTTTGGATTCTCGATTAGTGCAGAATTCTGTACAGTACCTGGTCCATTAGAAGGGGTATGGTCTAGAGGAGAGAACTTGGGTTCCAGATCACCGCATGCATGCCGAGGATCTAAAGAGAGGGTTTCATGAGCGATACCCTGAAAAGCTGTGTAAGAAGTGTCCGGGGTCCACTACTCGGGGGGGGGGGGGGGGTACTGTAAAGCATAGCGGAGATGCCACCGCAACAGGGAGCGGCATGGCGGCTATCTCCGTGTCTCAGCCGGCGGGTTCCGCTGCGCAGGTGCATGATGGAGTTGTGCCTGGGACTATGGTGAATGCAGGGGAGGCCGCCGCAGCGCTGAGCGGCATGGCGGCTATCCCCGCGTCTCAGCCAGCGGCCTCCACCGCGCTATTACATAATGGAACTTTGCCTGGTCCCTCAGTCGCACATAGACTGAGGTCTACGCGCGCGTGCACAGACAGGACCTTTATGCAAGCAGAAGGGGAGTAAGCTGATGAGCCGGTCAGTTGACTCCAACACTGATCCTGATTGGCTGAGTGACTGGGGCGGCGCTAAGGAGCGCTCCCAGTATATATAGGACATGCCTGTCAGTTGTTCCTCGTCTGCTGTTGCATATGCTACGTGTTAGCACTCAGACCCTTAGTCAGATCCGAAAGTGTGCTAGAACCAGCAGGAGCTGGGGATCCACACTTAGCCAGATTCTGTTGATAGCTTAAAGTACTAATTGAATTGTGTTATTTGTTTTGACCCTCTGCTAGCCTTGACTACTCTTCCGTCTTTTGATTCTATGCCTTTGCCTATCTAATCTAGTTGCCGACTTAGCTTATACCTCACTCTGATTCAGTCTTCTGCCTTTGTACTGTATCTGTCTGTGTGTTGCCGAACCTGCTTGTCTGACTCTTCTGCCCTCACCAGTGAGCTTAGTTCTGGTGAGGGATTCTCAGTTCAGTAATCACCTGCTCCTCAGGTTGATAGCTGCAGTATAGTCTGAATCATCTGCTCCTCAAGTTGATAGCTGCAGTACAGTCTTAATCACCTGCTCCTCAGGTAGATAGCTGCAGTACAGTCTTAATCACCTGCTCCTCAGGTAGATAGCTGCATTACAGTCTTAATCACCTGCTCCTCAGGTAGATAGGTGAAATACAGTCTTAATCACCTGCTCCTCAGGTGACTAGCTACACAGTACTGTCCGGATCTCCTGCCCCTCAGGTGATCACCTGCTGCAGTACAGTCTGAATCACTCGCTCCACGAGTGATCAGTATACATTGTCTTACTGTGCATCACTCGCTCCTCGGGTGAACCTATCACTAACTCATCTGTGTCTCCAGCCTGCTGGAGTTCTGATTACAGTGTTCTTTAGAGATACCTCCTTTTACCAGCTCCTCTGGGATAGTGGGTATCTCTATCTATATTTACTGTTTCACCAAACACTTATCTTACACCTGGGTGTCCTGTGTCTTGCTATACTTGCATTATTGGTGATTCTGCAGATCACCACATAATTAGGTATAACATCTGTATTATTGGTGATACTGCAGATCACCAATAATCAGAAAATCAGTTCTTGCTGACACCGATCGTTACATAAACCCAGTTTATCTAACCTTTCTTGGTAAGTGAGACCTTCCATCCCACGTATCAATTTTGTTGCTCGTCTCTGCACCTGCTCTAAAACTGCAATATCTTTTTTGTAATGTGGTGCCCAGAACTGAATTCCATATTCCAGATGTGGCCTTACTAGAGAGTTAAACAGGGGCAATATTATGCTAGCATCTCGAGTTTTTATTTCCCTTTTAATGCATCCCAACATTTTGTTAGCTTTAGCTGCAGCGGCTTGGCATTGAGTATGATTATTTAACTTGTTGTCGATGAGTACTGTCAGGAATAGCAGCTAGTTATGAGGCTGGTGATGTAAGGATAACAGGAACATATTTCTTTCATTTTTCTATCTGCTGTATATTTTGTCAGAGGTGTAGGTATGTCAGCCAGTCTGGCTTTTGGAAGGTGTCACCTGGATAATGTCTGTATGTAGATTAAATTTGCATTCCGGGCAGAGATCAAGGGAACTGCCATTGTCTTCATTGAATAGACCAGTCACCTTCAATAGGCAAAGGAACCTGGTCAGTAATTAGGAACTGTCTACTTAGCCAGTAGCCAGGAAACACTTACTTAGACATTTACCTGACCAGGTTGAAGCCCACACAGGCGTTTGGCTACCTCTTAGTCTGAATAGTGGGCTGGAAGTGAAATTGCTTTGAAATCTGTAAGTGTAAACAGGATACTTGTTGTTCTCAGGATACAATCTTACCTGTGAAGTCTGCAACCTTCAAAAAGCTGAAACAGGAACCCTTTGAAGTTCGCATATCACAGGAAGATTATGACAAGCGTTCGGTGATGTCACAAACGGGGGAAATTGCATTAGTTTCTGGGGGCTGGACATTAAATGCCCCAGGGGACACTTCAGACTATTTAAGGTGGTCCAGAACAGTCACAGGTATCTTCTCCTGGAGGCAGCGCATAGCTAGGGATGATCGTGACTCCTGGACGAAAAACGGAGTCCTCCCGTCAAACAACGTTCTAATCTAAGCTGGTAACGTTCCTTTTTTCCCCCCTTTATTTTTACGCAAATATCCGTGTGTGTATTTTTGTAACTTTTATCTTTGTAAACTCTTAATTTTGTAACTTTTTATTTTGTTTTTTGTAATCTTTTGTATATACTCTGTTCTGCATTGTTCCACGTTTTCCTGGAATATTAAATTATTATTTAATAAGCTTGACCTCTGCTGTACTAAACTAACACTCATAGCCTAGAGGAGACTGCAGTGTAGCTGTGTATAAGTCCATGCCTAATTGTATGCTTGCGCAACACTACCATATGAAATTGTAATTGCATTGTGTGTATGGGGCACTTCTGCGCTCGACAGCAGAGTGGGAGTGGCTAACAGTATCGTTCGGAACGACTGTTAGTTTTTGCTGCACGACAGTGTAACTTGCATTACAAGTCAGTGCCTGATTGTGCTGTGTTACTGTACAACTGTACTGTGTGTGTGGGTGCGTGGCGTTCCCGTATTCGGCCTAAGCGCAAAGCTGACCCGAATACGAAAACGCAGATTGCGTGTTGAGCACTCGACAGCTGAGTTGACGTGTCTAGCAACGGCTAGTGGTGGCAGTAAGAAGCATTTTAGGGGTCACCGCCTTGTTTGTAGCTCGAATAAGGCTGCTCCCCGCTTGTTCTGGTCAAACCCACAGTCGGGAACCGTATACGCAGGCGTTACTTGACATAATTGGCTTGCAGTGGTGGGAACGTTTAGTACATTAGTACGCAGTTTAGCTCGCTATTCTGAGTACTAAAGGCTGGAAGCTTGCTAGAAGCAACTAGCCTACAGAAGTCTACTCAGTGCAGAATCTATATACGTTTTTTTTTTGTTCAAAGATACACACTTGGTACTTTGCTTTCCCTCCCCCCTTTTTTCTTTTTATTTTTGCAACACGATGGCTCAGAAAGCATCCAGCTATGCAAGGCAAAACAAAGAGATGCTACTCAACCTGTGTGAGCACAGAGGCATCGAGACGGCGAACGGCCAGACTAAGGAGCAGTTAGTTCGTGCCCTCGAGGAGTATGAGGCAGAGCAAGCCCGTGCTCCAACGCCAGCGGATGCAGCTCACGACACGCCAGAGGAGGAATCGCTCCCGCCACAGAATGCGAGTGGAGACGATGTCCTGGATGATCCACCGAACACGGAGATGACATCTCTGGAAGCTGATCTACAGCTACTAAACTCGGCTGATCCTGAACTGCGCCTAAAGCTGATCCTACTGCACCGTCAGGCAGAGAAGGAACAAGCAGAACGGCGACACCAGGCCGAGAGGGAAAGACACCAGGCCGAGAGGGAAAGACACCAGGCCAAGAGGGAACAAGCTGCCCAGCGACTCCAGGCCGAGAGGGAAAGTGCTGAACGGCAACACCAGCTGGAGCTGGCTAAACTTCAGCAGCAGAACCGGTCTGCTGGACCCGCAGAACGCGAAGGTGAGCGAGTCCACAGAATCCCCCTGGATAAGTTCCCCGCTATGGACAAAGACTCTGACATAGACACTTTGCTACAGGGGTTTGAAAGGACTTGTCGGCAGTATGGGGTGCCCCGTGAGCAGTGGGCAAGATACCTCACACCAGGGCTGAGAGGCAAGGCCCTGGAGGCGTTTGTGAGTCTCCCCCAGGAGGAAGAAACAGACTTTGAGGCAATTAAGAAAGCCATCATTGCGAGATACCACCTCACGCCAGAGGTGTATCGCAAATGTTTCAGGACAGTGCAGCAAGGTCCTAATGACAGTTACCTGGATCATGCGTGCAACCTGCGCACTGCCTCCCAGCAGTGGGTAAAAGGACTGTCAGTCAAAATCTTGGACGCCCTGCAGGAGCTGATGATAAAAGACCAGTTCCTACACACCTGTCCTGTTGAGGTCCGGCTGTTTGTGCTGGATCGAGAACCAAAGACAGTGGATGAGGCTGCGGAAATGGACGATTCCTACACCTCCCATAGAGCACCCAAGTCCCGGAGGACTACTACTCCCAGCTGGCGGGGAGAACAGATTGCTAAACCTGTGTCACCCAGCACCCAGAGGAGGCAAGCACCGCTGTCTCCTGGATTCAGGCAACCAACCACTGACACTCGGAAATGCTTTGTATGTGACAGGGTGGGTCATATCAGCACGACTTGCCCAGAGAGGAAGAGGGAGGCCCCAAAATCCAGTGAGGCCTCAAACCCCCGTGAAGTCCCAACTGCTCTGTGTGCTACCAGGAATGCCACTGGCTATGCAGAGAATCTGCAGCTTGTCACGGTTGGGGGTACAGTTGCCACTGGGCTGAGAGACACTGGAGCAGAAGTGACTCTCATACATCTCCAGCTTGTAAACCCGGAGCAGTACATACCTGGGAAAATGATTGCTGTCAGAGGAGTTGGGGGTGTCACCCCAGCCATACCCAGCGCCTTGGTCCACCTGGATTGGGGGTCTGGCAGCGGATTGAAAGAAGTTGGGGTAACCGACAAAATCCCCACCAACGTTTTGCTGGGTACTGACCTGGGACGGTTAGTGGCCCGGTATGAGCCTACTCCAAACCCCGTGGAGCCTGCATCCCCAGCAGGAGTTCAGGACTCTTGCAAGGTACTGTTTGATAATGCTGTGCAAGTGGGGAGGGCTGGTGAGGCCCCAGGGGCTATGGACTGTGTACTAGGAGCCAGCCCTAGTGATTTTCCAGTGCCTAGGCTTGGAGTGGGACATGTTGATACAAAGAATGCAGAAACTGATGATGTAATGTATGACGCATGGACTATCGAGGCGATCGATGCAAGAACTGTTGATGCTACTTGTGAAGTGCTGAGTAGCACTGTGTATAATGCGGCGGATAATGTTGATGTGGAATGTGATGTTCTAAATGTCAATATGTGTAAGACGGATAATGCTGATGTCATATGTGTTGTGCTACCTAATGCTGTGTGTCATGTGGACACTCCGTCAGCTGCAGGGGTAACCAGCAGTGCTCGCTGGGCTGCAGCAGATGGATTGCCCACTGAAGGGGCAGACGGCACCAGGCCAGATCTTCCCCCTTCAGATGTTTTCAAGACCAAAGGTGATGTTGTTTATGATATGTGTAATGTGGGCACTCCCTCAGTTGCAGTGGTAACCCGCAGCGCTAGCGGGTCTACAGCAGAGGGAGTCGAGGGACTGCCCACCGAAGTGGCAAATGTTGCTGGGTCAGCCACATCCAATTCGGAACCTGGCCCTGAGGGCCCAGGAGCCTCTCTGTCTTCAGCCTTCTTGGAATGTGTGACAGGCAGCACTGAGCTCTCTGGGGCTGTTTGATTTGACAGCAGCCTGGAAGAGCTCAGGGGGCTAGTCAGCAGGTCACCAGCTGGGAGGGGCGGGCTGAGAGGGTTCTGGGAAGTTATTCCCTCGGAGCTGTCCGAAGTGGAGGAGACAGACCGGCAGATAATCGTTCCCCAAAAGGACCGAGAGATAGCTCCTGCCACTGTAGAGAAAGTGCGGGTAGTGACGGTCGGAACCCGTTCCCAGCTGCAGCACTGTCTCTATGGTTGCGAATTCACGGTCGTCACTGACCCGCATTCCCCTGGTTGGTTACGTCAGGTTGCCAAGGGCAACGACACATTGCAGCAACCTGACCTAGCTTTCCAATCGTGTAGCTTAGAGCTAACTGACAGGTGGGGCACCCTCCTGAGGATGCTAAAGGGTTACCCCACCCGGCCAGGCCGTCAATGTAGGCTTTGGCAGGATGATTCGTTAGAATCATCTACCAGCGCCATCTGGAAGAGGGGGCGTGTCAGGAATAGCAGCTAGTTATGAGGCTGGTGATGTAAGGATAACAGGAACATATTTCTTTCATTTTTCTATCTGCTGTATATTTTGTCAGAGGTGTAGGTATGTCAGCCAGTCTGGCTTTTGGAAGGTGTCACCTGGATAATGTCTGTTCCTTTTTCCCCCGTTTATTTTTACGCAAATATCCGTGTGTGTATTTTTGTAACTTTTATCTTTGTAAACTCTTAATTTTGTAACTTTTTATTTTGTTTTTTGTAATCTTTTGTATATACTCTGTTCTG
Organism: Hyperolius riggenbachi; assembly: GCF_040937935.1. Classification (NCBI taxonomy): domain Eukaryota; kingdom Metazoa; phylum Chordata; class Amphibia; order Anura; family Hyperoliidae; genus Hyperolius; species Hyperolius riggenbachi. The sequence goes on from NC_090649.1 coordinate 293,182,987, forward strand.
CATTGTTCCACGTTTTCCTGGAATATTAAATTATTATTAAATAAGCTTGACCTCTGCTGTACTAAACTAACACTCATAGCCTAGAGGAGACTGCAGTGTAGCTGTGTATAAGTCCATGCCTAATTGTATGCTTGCGCAACACAACCATATGAAATTGTAATTGCATTGTGTGTATGGGGCACTTCTGTGCTCGACAGCAGAGTGGGAGTGGCTAACAGTATCGTTCGGAACGACTGTTAGTGGTTTTGCTTAGGGATGCTCATTCGGATTCCGCAGAAATGCAATTTCCGAAATTCCGATCGGAAATTGCATTTCCGCATCGGAATGCGGAAATCGGTAATGCAAGTGCGTTAGGCGGATTTCCGCCGGAAATCGCGGAAATTCCATCCGACTTTAACATTGATTTTCTCAAAAACTTTAAGGTCTTTTTGAAAACTTTTTTGCATCTTGTTCAGAAGGTTCTGTTTAATAAACCCTGAAAATTTCTAGGACTTACGGGGGCTTTGCTATTAACCGCTAAAGTCGGCTGATTTTTACTGTAATGTAAAATGCAGAAAATCTGCTTTTGTCTATTTTCTGCATTTACATTACAGGAAAAATCAGCCGACTTTAACGGTTAATAGCAAAGCCCCTGTACGTCCTAGAAACACCAAATTTTCAGGGTTTATTAAACTGAATCTTCTAAGCAAAATGCAAAAAAAAACGTTTTCAAAAAGACCTTATAGTTTTTGAGAAAATCAATGTTAAAGTCGGGTGGAATTTCCGCGATTTCCGACGGAAATTCCGCATTGGAATGCGGAAATTGGTAGCGGAAAGTTGAATCAGTATTTGGCAATGGCGGAATGCGGAATTACCGCAGAATCGGAAATTGGCATTTCCGACCATCCCTAGTTTGCTGCACGACAGTGTAACTTGCATTACAAGTCAGTGCCTGATTGTGCTGTGTTACTGTACAACTGTACTGTGTGTGTGGGTGCGTGGCGTTCCCGTATTCGGCCTAAGCGCAAAGCAGACCCGAATACAAAAACGCAGATTGCATGTTGAGCACTCGACAGCTGAGTTGACGTGTCTAGCAATGGCTAGTGGTGGCAGTAAGAAGCTTTTTAGGGGTCACCGCCTTGTTTGTAGCTCGAATAAGGCTGCTCCCCGCTTGATCTGGTCAAACCCGCAGTCGGGAACCGTATACGCAGGCGTGCCGTGGGCCGGTTCTTGACAAGTACTCCTAAGTCCTTCTCCAAGTTTGATGTCCCCAACTGTATCCTATTTATTTTGTATGGTGCTAGACCATTGGTACGGCCAAAATGCATGACTTTACATTTTTCAACATTGAATTTCATCTGCCATGTATGTGCCCATATAGCCATCCTATCCAGATCCTGTTGCAATATGACACTATCTTCCTGAGAGTTGATGATTCTGCACAATTTTGTATCATCGGCAAAAATAGCAACATTGCTCACGACTGCATCTACTAGGTCATTAATAAATAAATTGAAGAGCACTGGACCCAGTACAGACCCCTGTGGGACCCCACTGCTAACAGTCTCCCATTTTGAGTATGATCCATTGACCACAACTCTTTGTTTTCTGTCCATTAGCCAGTTCCCTATCCATGCACACAGACTCTTCCCCAGTCCTTGCATCCTCAACTTTGCACCAGACTTTTGTGTGGAACAGTGTCGAAGGCCTTTGCAAAGTCCAAGTATATCACATCTACAGCATTCCCAATATCCACATTAGTGTTCACTACCTCATAAAAGCTGAGCATGTTAGTCAAACAGCACCTGTCTTTAGTAAACCCATGTTGATGCTGAGAAATAAGATTATTTTCTACTATGATGTCATGTATAGTATCTCTTAATAACCCCTCTAATAGTTTGCATACAACTGATGTTAAGCTTACAGGTCTATAATTTCCTGGATCTGATTTTTTGCCCTTCTAAAATAATGGGAAAACGTGGGCTGTACGCCAATCCACTGGGACTCTGCCAGTTGAAAGAGAGTCACAAAAGATAAGATAAAGGGGTTTATCTATAACTGAACTTAATTCCCTTAGGACCCGAGGATGCATGCCATCCGGGCCAGGTGCCTTGTCTATTTTTTATTTATTTAGTCTTGCCTTCACTTCTTCCTGAGTTAAGTATTTAATATTACAGTTGGAAGATTGAGACTCTTCTGCATCTGTAATTTGCAACAGTGCTGTTTCATTTGTGAAGACAGAAGAAAAGAAAGCATTTAATAACTCTGCCTTACCTTAGTCATCCATCGTTGAGTGCCCACCCTCATCCTTTAGGAGTCCTATACAATCAACCTTACTTTTTTTTAGAGTTGATGTACTTGTAAAACTTTTTGGGGTTAGATTTGATATCCCTAGCGATTTGATTTTCAGCTTCGATCTTTGCCAGCCTAATTTCTTTTTTACAATTATTATTGCACTCCTTATAATTGCTTAGTGCAACCTCGGTCTCCTCCTGTTTTAGAACCTTATAGGCATTCTTTTTCCTCTTCATTTTATCTCTAACCTTTTCAATTCATCCATAGAGGCCTTTTTTTATTCCTAGACATTTTGTTTCCATATGGGATATACATACTACAATATTGATTGAGAATAAGTTTAAAAGCTTGCCATTTCCCTTCAGTGTCCTCCCCTTGTAGTGCATTATCCCAGTGTAATGATCCATAATGGATCTAATAATCAGTACTAAGAGTACTTGTACTCTTACAACACAATAGTCAGTAATTTATTCAGAGTGTGATCACACGTGTATTAGTGCCCTGTATTCTTCAGTACTGAAGGAAGTGATAGCCCTAAATGGCAGGGGCTATCACTTAGCAGAGAGAGTGGTCGTTCAGTCAGAGTCGGTAACAGATCGGTTGTATAGCGGTACAAAATCGTTAGACAAAATCGTGGTGAGTAAACAGGCAGAAGTCGGCAGCAGATCAGATAGGCAGAGGTAGAGAATCGTAAGGCAAACTCGTAGTCGGTATTTCAGGCAGAAGTCAGTAGCAGATCAGATAGGCAAGGTACAGATTCGTAAGGCAGAGAGTAAACAGAAGTACAGGCAAAAGGTCATACACAATAATAATAATTTACGATAATTACAATAATAATAATAATAATAATCCTAGTCTAGTGTGAAATCCCCGGGGTCCTGCCGGATCAAAGCACACAAGGATCTGATAAAGGTCTGAGCACTAGCACGGTGAAGTATTCACAACAACAGACAATGAGCAAATGACATCTCCAAGCTTAAATACAGAAAGCAAATTCAAACTGCCCGCCCAGGGGGCTGAACCAATCAGCAGCGTGTGATTGGCAGGTCGGTGTCAGCTGACCGCAAGATCAGCTGACCCGCCTCCTCAAGTTATAAAGGTCCTGCCGCCCTGCCCGCCAGTGTGCTGGCCTAATCTGATGTGCAGAGGAGAGGCCTGTCCTTCCAGAGCCCGGAGCTGCGCAAGATGTCTGAGAGGACGCGGCGGCCGCCGCGGTGAAGTCAGAGGAAGGAACGGTGGACAAAGTCTTTTCCGCCGCTGAGGTAACATTGCTGGACCTGACACCCAGTTCACCAAACTTAGTGCCTGCCTAAGTTGATTGAACTTTGCTTTTCTAAGATTCATAGTTTTAGTGGTCCCGCTGCCCCGTGGCCTATCAGTCACCAGAACAAACGTTATCATGTTGTGATCACTATTTCCCAAATGTTCTTGAACCTGCACATTTGATACATTATCTGGTCTATTAGAAATGATCAGATCCAGTAACGCATTCCCCCTAGTTGGTTCCGTTACCATTTGAGTCAAGTAATTGTCCTTTAGTGCTGCCAGAAATCTGCTGCTTTTACCAGAATGGGTAGCCTCAATACTCCAGTCAATGTCTGGGAAATTGAAGTCGCCCATAAGTATGACTTCATTTTAACTTGCAGCTTTTTTCAATCTGTTGTAGTAATCGCAGTTCTGCAGCTTCATAAATAAGAGGTGGCCTGTAGCATACCCCAATAAGCAATTGGCAACCTTTATTTCCACCATGAATATTTACCCAAACGGTCTCCACATCTTTGCAATCTTCCTCCATCTCATCGTTGAGGACAGCTGTAAAAGAATTCTTAACAAAGAGACAAACCCCTCCACCTTTTTTCCCTGCCCTCTCCACCCCCCATAATGTTAGGCTCCCACTGTCTTTTTAGCTTATCTTGTCTACGTATTGAGACAAGATAAGGTAAAAAGACAGTGGGAGCCTAACATATATTTTTTTTTTATATGCGCCCCCGCACTGCACGGCTGGCAATTAAGGTTTCTGTTTATTGACCTGATGAAGCGGGCTGTGTCCCATGAAACGCGTTGTCTACAGTTTACCCCTTATTTTAATAAAAATACTCCTTTTTTTTCACCTATATGATTCTTCTAATGAGGTAAGATACCTCTTTTAATTTGAAATTTTATTTTAGAGTTAATTTCTCCGCTAATGGCTTGTTAATAAGATTAAGGGCGCCTCCACCGATTTGCCTCCATATATATATATATTATTCATGTTTTCTTTAAATTGCAGAATTATTACTCTACCCAAAGAAATGTAATATGATCATCAAACATTTAAAATTATTAAGACATTTATTTGCATACTTGTGGAGAATAGAGAATCAATACAAGCATGCTAAGCAAGCATATTCCAAATTTCTGCACTTACATTTTACGTATACAGGAAAATAAAATGTGTGAAAAGGTGTATATTATAGTGAAAGAGGCCAATTAAATCCTTGAATGAATCCAATGGTTAAAGGGCAGATGTCCAGGGCCATCAAAGCAGTGTATGTCAGATGTTAGATAAGAAGCAGATGGCCACTCTAGCTGTCAGATAAAATGTACGACAACTTCGTGATTCTGGACTTGGCGTTCTGAACATCATCCCTCCAGCAGACGTTATCAGAATTATTTTTATTTTAAGCTCCATTAGAGTAAAACCTGTTGACTCTGTTCAAGCTAAGAAGAAAAACATTTTGAATGCAGTACAGAAAGTTTATGGCTGGTTTCACACATGGGGCTTGATTCACTAAACCGTGATAACTAAAAGACCATACCATATCAACGATATCACACCTTTATCAAATATATCACACCTTATCAAAGTTAACACGCCTTACCAGAGTAGCATAGCGGGCGCTACGAATTTATGCCTGCTAATTGGCAATAGCACTCTTCCTGCCCTGAGCCCCTGCGGGTTCGTAGCGCTCACTATGCTACTCTGCGAAGGCGTGTTAACTTTGATAAGGCGTGATATCTGTGATAAGGTGTGATATCTTTCCACAAGACTATCCCACCACACCATTTCATGTTTATATCCCTCTGCAGCAGAGTGCACCATTAGGATGATTTGCCTAGCTCCCATGTAATTGCAAGTCATGCAGTATGGCTCATACCGCTCGGCAATGCACTGCAAAGTCTGTGTCGCCTCTGTGTCATCCAAACTACTCCCGTGGGTAGTGTGGTCAGTGTCCTAAAGAATGGTGGCCACTGCAACGGGGGAGCGGTGGGGGGGATATACCACAATGCAGAGCCAGGACAAGGTCCTTCAGCTCCCAAGGCTGAGACAGCAAAGTATGCCCCTTCATCCCTCCCACCCCAGCCGTCACACACTGATTGCTATTAGCCTAAGAGGTGCCCTAGGGTCCCCAAAATCCCCAACACCTTAATCTCTAGTTATCTGGCTTGCAGTCACTGCTATGTATGCCCTTTTTTTGTATTTCTTTGTGCTGCAAACACAATTGGGAATGACAGCTGAATGAATTGTGCGCCCCCTCCTACACTGAGCCCTGAGGCTGGAGCCTCTTTCAGCCTCTGCCTTGGCCCGGCCCTGCCACAATGTGCCCCGATAGTGTGAAAAGGATTTTTAGACGTCTCTAAACTTGTAATGCTATTGTATCCATACTGGGGAAAATTACTTTCACTTTTTGTGCCCAGCGCTTCATTTCTGCCCACACAGGCACTCCAGTTCTTCAAGTGTCCCTGAAGGCAAAAATAAAGTAAAAGATACTTACCTCAGCAGAGGGAAGCCTCTGAATAATCCAGAAGCTTCCTTCATGACTTCCGAGCTGGCTGTTCCAGCGAAGGGATCTCCTGAACCTATTGGACAAAGGCTTGCGGAATACATTCACGGAGCCGTGCTCCCATCCGCGTGCAAGTGTGATGCAAGATGGCTTGCACCTGCGCAGTAGCACAGTGCATGGCTTTTTCTTCCGTACCACTGCACAGGTGCGGGTCATCAGTACATACCAGTATTTTAGTTCTTTATTTCATTTAAAATTGGTTTCTTATGCTTGTGATGGTTATAAGGGACCTTCAGCTTATCTGAGTTGGACAAAGTGCAACACTCTGATCTGTACAGGATGGCACTGTGGCAGATTTGATGGGCAACAGCGCCACCTAAAGACTATGTCCAACATTGGGTCTGTAGAGAAAAAGGCCAATGTCAGACATAGTCCGACATAGGATTGGAAACGCTTAAGTTATTTTGGGCAAAATTATTTTGAATACTTTTTTGCTCACCTGTGGAAGAAAAGGTATTGTATTGATCTATGAGAAAAACTCATGAAAAACCCTAAACCCCACAAAACAAACCCCACCTACCTAACACTAAGGCCCCTTTTACACTTAAAGTGAACCAGAGATGAAGCACCCTCATGTATTTTACCAAGTATATCAGTGGGAACATTAGAGAAAACACCTACCCTGCTCTCTTCTTCATCCTTCACTGCTCAGCCTGCTTGTTATCAGCCCTGATAAAATCCCCGACTGAGCATTCAGTCTGGCTTTGCTCAGGAATCATTATCGCTGAGTCTGTCTTCTCTGATGTCTTTTCAAGCCCAAGCCTGCCCCCTTCTGGCTCTGCTAAAATGACTCAGCTATAATGATTCCTGAGCAAATCCATACTGAATGCTCAGTGGAGGATTTTATCAGGGCTGATAACAAGCAGGCTGAGCAGTGAAGAATGAAACAGAGAGCAGGGTAGGTGTTTTCTCTAATGTTCCCAATGATATATATGGTAAAATACATAAGCGTGCTTCATCTCTGGTTCACTTTAACCACCCTGGCGTTCTATTACCTGCGCCAGGGTGGCGGCACAGCAGTTTTTGTAAAAAAAAATGTTTTTAAATCATGTAGCTAACCTAGCACTAGCTACATGATGCCCCCCTCCCTGCGACATCCAGCGCGTAGTTCCGATCGCCGCCGGCGTGTAGCCACGTAAGGAAATCCTGTTCTGAACGGGATTTCCTTAAGGGCTTCCCCCGTCGCCATGACGACGATCGCGATGACATCATCAATGTCGTGACGTCATCCGGAGTTCCGATCCACCCCGCAGCGCTGCCTGCCACTGATTGGCCAGGCTGCGCAGGGGGTCTGGGGAGGGGCTCTATCGCGACGCGTAGCGGCGCATCGGCGGTGGGCGGCGATCAGAATAGACACGCAGCAAGCGAAGTGCTTGCTGCGTGTTTGAAAAACAAAATTAAGCAAATCGGCCCAGCGGGGCCTGAGCGGCGCCCTCCGGCGGTAATGGACGAGCTGAGCTCGTCCATACCGCTAAGGAGGTTAATGAGTTGTTCTCAGTTATACCTGAAAGCAGGGGCGCCTCTAGCCATTTTGTCACTCCAGGCGAGAAGATCTGTGGCGCCCCACCCCATGGCACCCCCCATGAAAATAATGGTAATGCGGCATCGTTTCATCAGGAATTACCCGTAATGCGTCAGCGTTTCACTAGAAAATAATTGTAATGCGGCAGTATTTCCACAGAAAAATACGCAATACGGGCAGCGTTTCACCAGAGGATACAAGTAATGTAAGGATGCAGAAGTGAGCTCACGGGCTGCGGCCAGTAAACTGACACAGCGTCTATTAGACACCGCAAGCCTGTTTAAAACCTGGGGACACATTGGTCCCCCCCCCCGCACAGCACTCATGACCGCCTGGTCAGCCTGGCACCCTCTACAAGAGGGTCAGAAGGAGGTACAAAGGGGCACAGAAGGAGTCACAGGGGGACTAAAGGAGGCTCACGGAAGGAGGCACAGGGGGATAGAGGAAGGTGCAGGGGACAGATGTGGCACATGGGGACTGAAGAGGAATATGGAGACAGAAGGAGGCAGAAAAGGGAGACAGAAGAAGGCACTGGAGGGCAGAAGGAGGCAGAGTGGGACTGAAGGAGGAACGAGGGGGCAGAGGTAGCACAAGGGGACAAATAAAGGCAAAGGGGTCACAGGAGGGCAGAAGGAGGCACAAAGGGCCACAGAAGAAGGCAGAGGTGGCACAGGGGGACTGAAGGACCACAGTGGCTGGATAGTGTACTGGTTAAGGGCTCTGCCTCTGACACAGGAGACCAGGGTTCAAATCTCGGCTCTGCCTGTTCAGTAAACCAGCACCTATTTAGTAGGAGACCTTGGGCAAGACTCCCTAACACTGCTACTGCCTATAGAGCACGTCCTTGTGGCTGCAGCTCTGGCGCTTTGAGTCCGCTAGGAGAAAAGCATGATATAAATGTTCTGTGTTTGTTTTTTTGTTTGTGAAGGAGACAGAAGGACAAACAGGGGGTCAGACATGGCACAAGGGACTGAAGGAGGCACAAGAAAACAGGAGGCACAAAGGGGGAAAGAAGGATGCACAAGTTACAGAGGTGGCAGCTGCCTGCAACTTACGCTAAGTAGATGCAGTCGAAGCAAGTATTAGAACGCCCATTGGGACAGGGCTTAGTCCAGGGGTGGGGCTTAATTTGGATCGGGGCTTAACCCAGCAACATGGCGCTCGCCAGGACCAATGGCACTCCAGGCAATGGCGTGTACTGCCTATGCCTAGAGACGCCCCTGCCTGAAAGTAAACTGATTTTCAAAGAAACGCCCATGTTTTCCTAGGGCACAGTTCACACTTAACCCATTTTAACTGAAATCTTCTTCGCAATGCACTGCTATGGAAAAAACATGTACCAACGCACACGAACGCGTACTAACACATACTAACGCACACTAATACATACCAACTGATTAAGTGTAAACAGGGCCTAACCCTCCCTACCTACGATCCTAACATTAGCCCCCCCCCCCTCCAACACACACATCTAACACCTATCTATTAAGCCGAGGGCTGCAGCCTAGCAACACTCTGTTGCAGCCAATAACAACAGTACTCGCCCATACATACAGTCAATATTGTAATTTGCCTATTTGTGCATCTCAGCTATATAACAGGTTAAACCATGTAGTCAATTGTCAGCCCGCCAAATTATTTAATAATTTCCATTGCGGTCTATGGCTGCAACTAATTTTGCAATCGGTCCTGGCACCCAAATTAACTCGCTATAAACTGCTATGAAAGACGTCAGCACTATATAAATAAAAAAAATAAGAAGAAGAATAACAGGTTCATGAAAATGTGCACTGGTTTGTTATGTTGTGCTACAATGCAGAAAAGAATCAACAACAGAACAAGTGAATACATTTCCTCTGTGCGTTCTAACTCCAGTAGATTAGATCAAGAAAACTGTACTGCTGTAAAATGAATTATATACTTTCTCCAGTAGAGGGAGCACTTATTCAACTTAATGAAGACTGAACAAATTTTCTGGCTTTAGAAAGTTGAAATTCTCAATACTGTATGCTCTTGAGAAATAATTAGCTGTCATAACAAAGCAAATTTTGTTCTATACATTGATCTTTACAAGCATCAAATCTTCTTCACTGCACTGAATTAACATAACAGAAATGTGTATTCCATGCACACCTAAAATTAGTCTGCAGACACCAGTGAATTAAGAAAAAAAACACATTTTTTTACATTCAAATTGAGTGCTCTAGATTTGTCTCTAAATATGAGGTCCTGTAGCTTGCACTCTTTAGATTTTGCTACAATGGCTCTCAACTGTTATGGCTTCACCCTACTTTATAAGATTAAAACACACTAGGCTGCTCCATCTTACACACAAATACAGTCCTCAAATAGCAATCCCACTCAGGGTTACTCCACTCTATGTTACAATGTCCCATGAGTTCGCTATGGTGTATCCCATCCAGATGACCAATCAATTTAAAAGTCCACTGTGCTGTCACTCTTCAATCACTATTGTTTGTGTAGTCTGTAAAATAAACCGCACATCGCGTAATCCTGTTTTGAAATTACAGTACACACCCTCCGTGTAGTGTGAACCAAGTGCTTTCACTCGTGCCACCGTCACCCAGAATCAGAGAGGCTCACCGGATTCTAGCCACCTAGCTTCCAGGTGGATCTCATGCTCAAACTATGTTTCACCGGGTACTTCAGTTAATCATATCAGAAGGTCGGCATAAAACTTTTAATCTTCATTAAAACTTGAATAAAACACAATAAAAAACGAATTGCGCAAAACAGCTGTACAAAAACATGAGCTCACAACTGCACTTCTCGCGACACTTTCGCCACTTACAGACTCCAGGAGAATAAAAAGCGTATCACAGCGGTGTTCCTAGGGCCCTTTCCGACTCTGCTATGGCTTCCAGGTGGCGTCCCGCTATCCGAATTCCCCGCGCTGATCGGCATTTGGCACCCTTCCACACTCCACCGCTGACCAAAGATGTGATTGCGTCAGGCGTACTGGCTCCGCTCTACGCGTTTTGTCATCAAACCAGACTCATCAGGGGCTTTTAGCCATAGACCCTGAACAAGGATACAGCAGATCAGTTGTTTCTGACATTATTGTCAGATCTGACAAGATTAGTTGCATGCTTGTTTCTGGTGTTAGTCAGACCCTACTGCAGCCAAATAGTCCAGCAGGGCTGCCAGGCAACTGGTATTGTTTAAGAGGAAATAAATATGGCAGCCTCCATATACCTCTCACTACAGTTGTCCTGTAAAAGTAAAAAAGTATGGCAGACAGTATGACAGTTCCTGTCCCCCTTGCTCCAGTCCTGCTTTTCCACACGTTCCACTTCTCATCCTGCATCTTCCAATATTTCAGCACACTGCGGCCGCCTGCAACTATACAGCTCCCGTTCTTCGTGTTCGGCCCCGTATTTTCGCATTAATGGTTTCCCCCATATTGCATGACCCCAGTGGCGCACATGTGCCATGGTCGTGTATGACGCGTGGTGCACATGCGCCACTGTGGTCATGCAGTATAAGGGAACCACTAATGTGGAAGTACAGAGCCGACCAGGAAGAAGAACTGGAGCTGTATATTGGCAGATGGCCATAGTGTACCAGGATGTGGGAAGATTCAGGAGGATAAGAGGAACGTGTAGAGAGGCAGGACAGGGGCAAAGGGAAGGGGAACGCGACAGCAGGATCAGGTGAGAGCTGAAGTGTTAATAGTGTAGCGTAGTGTAGCTTAGTTGGGAGGGCAGCAGGGGGATAGTGGAGTGTAGTATAGCTTAGCTGGGAGGGCAGCAGGGATTAGTGTAGTGTAGTGTAGTGTAGTGTGTAGTGCAGTATAGTGTAGTGCAATGTAACTTGTGGGGGCAGCAGGGGGTTAGTGAAGTGTGTAGTGTAGTGCAGTCTAACTGGTGGGGGCAGCAGGGGGTTAGTGAAGTGTGTAGTGTAGTGCAGTCTGACTGGTGGGGGCAGCAGGGGGTTAGTGAAGTGTGTAGTGTAGTGCAGTCTGACTGGTGGGGGCAACAGGGTTAGTGAAGTGTGTAGTGTAGTGCAATGTAACTTGTGGGGGCAGCAGGGGGTTAGTGAAGTGTGTAGTGTAGTGCAGTCTGACTGGTGGGGGTAGCAGGGGGTTAGTGAAGTGTGTAGTGTAGTGCAATGTAACTTGTGGGGGCAGCAGGGGGTTAGTGAAGTCAGTGTGTAGTGTAGTGCAGTCTGAGTGGTGGGGGCAGCAGGTGTTAGTGTAGGTAAGATGGCCCTGCACCATAGACGCAACAGATTTAGTATTTTGGTACGTCTTATAGTCCAGAGTGTCTTATATTCCGAAAAAGTATGGTATTTCTTTGATAAGGAATGTGCATTTTTATGTGCATATACCCAATGTCAATATTGTCATGAATCTATATGTGTATTGCAAGCAATGCATGTATAGTTTTTACTTTAAGTTTACAAAGTAGTATAGTGTTCTGGGGGAGGTCACAGTGGGGGCCTTGTGATTTCTAGTTAAGTTCCTGTTTATCTGGCAGCTTACAGGTGTTTCACATAATGCAAGCTTGATATTACTAAGATTTACTGTACTTTTTTAATATAAGCTGACATTTTCTGTCATTGTCATTTTGAATCCAGTTTTCCTGTTGTGCTGTTTTGTCTGAACAGAATAAACACTATATTGCCACAAGATTGTAAAATCACTACTGGTATTTTGGAAACAGTTGGACATGAACAGGAGAAAAAAACGAGATGCAGACACCAGCTGGTAAGGAAGCAGACACATAACCAGATAAGCAATGTTGTTAACTTTTAACTGCCCTTCTCTCCTCTATCTGTCCTCTTTTCTGTTTATCTGGCTGCAGATAATATAAACTACGAATACTAAAGACTTCTATTAAATTGCAGGTGCACTCTACTCCATTGAAAAGTGGTATAAAACACTGATGGGATTCTAATTCTGACACTGTTGTAAATTGCTAGTGTTACAGTTAGGATTGGGAAGTTTGGCTAAGTTGCTTGATAGATTTAATCAAATAATGGTGTACTTTATGATGTCACTATTCCACAATTAAAACTGCCTGGAAAGAAACGTATATGTTTAGTAAAGTGTAGAAAGGAGTTAGAAGTTCATTTGAACTTTTACCGCTGTGCTCTGAGACCTTCATGAACTTTCATGACTTTAAAATAAAAGCTGAGTTATCCCAGGAACAATGACAAACCTTTGTCCCAAATGTACTTAATAAGATGAATTTATGTACAGATATATCTAGTGTTGGCGCATTCTACATATTTTAATTTGGATCCTTGTTCCAAATTCTGTGGATCAGAACATGAATCTTCCTGCATGTGACAGCAGGAGGAGGTGGTAACTCACTCTTGTCACCGCCTCTGTGCGTTGCTATCCATGACGCATTCCAGCTCTCACATACTATCTCGAAAAGCAGGAAGGATATGAGAGTTGGAACCTGAAACGCTATGTTTATGGCAGCACACAAAGGCAGTGACCTGGGTGAGTTAACACCCCCTGCTGATGTGTGCATGCACAAAGTTTCAGGTTCTGATTGGCAGAATTCGGGAACAAGGTTCCAAATTCGAACATGCTGAATGTGCCATCGCTAGATATGAGGAACCATTACTAGGTGTTACTGTTTCTTTCTTTTCTCTTGTTGTGTCATGTACATTTTATAATGGATGTTATAAATATCTGACACGCACAGGAAGTTTGTGTATGTTTCATTGACTGTTGACACCCTGAAATGTTTAACAAGGGGTGTAGGAGGCGCCCTAGAGGGTACTTGAGGTATGGTTTATAAACCAGTAGGTAATGGAGTAGTAATAATAACTGCTAGTACGGCAGGTATGTGTATACACCAGGTAATATAAAAAATATATAGGCGTGGCGGATGACGTCACCAACACAGACTCTCCCAAGTTGCCCCTCCTTACTGCTGCATACATGCTAGGGGAACTCTAGCCTTATTTAGACTAAGCTGACCTAAGGTCAAATATACTTACAGTACTTTCCATACAGATACTTCTATTATTCATTGATATATTCTCACTATCCAAATGTTGCATTTCGCTGTATCCCTGATCCCAATGTTTATCAACATGCTACAGGTATAACGGGTTTACTTTATCAATGTATATATGTTCATATGTCCATTGCATATGTTTTTAGCCTTTATACTGTTTTAAATTGTATGGTCTAAATGAGAGATGTTTCGGTGTCTTAGTGCCCTGTCTGTTTTGTTTCCAAAAGGCACGATACTCGACCTGATGAAGCGGTTTACACTGCGAAACGCGTTGTCATTTTAAAAGAGCCCTATTAAAGTATCTTGTTTACGACATCGTGAGTGACTACTTATTAAGGTAGGATCATTCAGTGTGCAGTGTACTGTCAGCAAAACCCTCCATCTAGAAGTGTGTGAGCAGAAATGGGAAAAGGAGCAGTATGTTAGTATTACCTCAGTAAGGCAGAACATATAGCAGTTCTACATATTCCACCTTACCTTGGTATTACTGCGCTTCTGGCCCCATCCACATCCATGCACACTTCTCCAACCCCATGTCCTTCCTGTCTCATTTGGTATCTGAAAAGCTAAGAGGGGAAACCCCTATCAAGCCTGGAGGACAAAGTAGAGAAATGTCTGGCAGTGCAAGCACCAGAGTTGCTAACATTTCTTGGTTTCTAACAAGGAAAAATTGCCTGTTTGTAAAATTGCTTACAGATACTCTGGCAGCACAACAGCAGTCTCACATTTGACATGCATGTAATATGGCAATATGCCAGCATTTTTCATGACGGGGAGCACATCTCAGCTTCATTTGATGAATAGCGGGTGTCCATTCCAAAGTGGCTGGGGACCCTGGAACTAGATCTGTAACTACTAGGGGAACAAAAACGGTAGCCCTAATGGGATTCAGTGCTGTCACTCAGCTGGGTCATTTTTAGGCATAGACAAACCAGGCAGAGGCCTGGGGTGACAGCTACTTGAGGAGGCACCAAGCAGCTATTCTTAGCAGTGTGAGTTATGCAATTCTTATGCACAACTGCTAGTTGCATTAAGAGATGGATGAATGTTAATTCACCTAAATGAGCACTACTGATACTGACTGAATAGCATAACAATGATTGGAAGGAACTGTTCAACTGTCCATGAGCTAATTAAGCTGTAATTGTCGGTTTGAATTGATTGTTGCAACTCTTGTCAATTTCCAGGAAAATATTCCAGTTTGTAGAACCAGGCATCACATAAGTATATGTGATGTCTATACATAATTATTTTTTTATTAAGTGGCTTCTCACCACTCTCAACATTTATAGGAAGGATTTGTAATGTGAGTTGAGTGAGCTTGAGCCAGTGAGGTGTACCTGGCCTGGTATTATTATATCATTGCTGTCTGCTAAGCCAAATAATGTAGTCTACAGACGTCCTATTTATAAGTTGGGGGGTGGGGGAGGGCAGCTGCCTTTCCTTGGGCACCAAAATGGCCAGAAACGCCCCTGGCTGTCAGGGCCCCCTCTTAAACCCTCACGCTCTCTGATACAGCCTCCCCTGCATAGGTGTTGGTTGTTGTGGGCAGTCATGGTAGCCATACGGTTATAAGAGTGGATCTTAATAGCCCCACCTATCATATGACGACCCCCAGCCTCCAGGTTGTGAGAATAACCATAGTGGGGCAGGTAGAACATTGAGAGGGCTCCATGAAAGTTTTTCTGTCCAAATGTGAATGAGCCCTAACTATGTGTAACGTTGCTTACCAGGCTGTGTACAAAATGCATGTAATAAATTTAAGCTATAAGCTATAATATGATATGGTCATTTAGTGGTTCTGCTGGTTGTTTTTGTTTTATATGATAAATTTAAGTGTCCTTATTACATTTTTTCTACACTTATGGCGTGATTGCATCATCCCTGCAATTCTGGTGGGTCTATTAAACTCAGAATAAGTTAATGATGTTATTGTTCTTTTGAATTTCTATAGTTTCTTACTTTTTACTATTGAGTAATTATATAGCCCTGACTTCTTCCGCAGCACCGTACAGAGTATATTGTCTTGTCATTTAGCTATCCCTCAGAGGGGTTCCCAATCTAATGCCTACCATAGTCATCATATGTCTACATATATGTATAGTGTAGTGCATGTATCGTAGTCTAGGGACAATTTTGGGGGAAGCCAATTAACCTATTAGTATGTTTTTGGGATGTGTAAGGAAACCTGAGTGCCTAGAGGAAACCCATGCAGACACGTGAGAACATAAATACTCCGTGCACATAGAGCTCTGGCTGGGTTTTGAACCGAGGACCTAGTGCTGCAAGGTGAGAGTGCTAACCACTACGCCACCATGCTGCCGTAATTATTACAAGATTGAATTGTGAAAAGTCATTGGCTGCCACTGATCAAGGATTGATGATGATATAGATTTGAAGACAAACTATTCTTTACAAGTGAAAGCCCAGCTATAAAATGTATACTATGAATAAAATATTAGTACAGGTTAAAATAGGATTTTAATATGAATGCTGTGTTTCTAGCAAAAAGCCAGTCTTGAATTAATAATGCATGTTGCTTAAATTACTCTACTGGTATCCAGAAACAGCTCTTTGATTTTAATTTAAAGATGTTTGAACAAATGGCCATTTAATTGAGTGAAATGTACATACACAAACTCTATATTAAAGCAAATATGAAGTTGTTGTTACAAAACGGATTGGGGACTATGTGCCACTACCAGCTGCTAGATTGTGTGAATGCTTCCATCCGGAGGTGTTGCAATAGCAACAGCAGCATAGTGATTTCTGTGTGGCCCTTACACACTGTGCAAGTTGCATAATGCATGCATTATAATGAGTGCGAACTACAATGTAGACTAGTCCTAGACTATAACCGGTTCAGCACCGCAGTCCGAAAATCTCATGCATCCGAGCAACGTTCACCTCCCATTCATTCGCCTATAACTTTATTGCTACTTATCACAATGAATTGATCTAGATCTTGTTTTTTCCGCCATTAATTAGGCTTTCTTTGGGTGCTACATTTTGCTAAGAATTATTTTTTTCTAAATCCATTTTAACAGGAAGATTAAGAAAGAAATGAAAAAAATTCATTATTTCTCAGTTTTAGGCCATTATAGTTTGAAATTAATATACGCTACCGTAATTAAAACTCATGTATTTTATATGCCCATCTGTCCTGGTTATTACACCATTTAAACAATGTCCCTATCACAATTTATGGTGCCGATATTTCATTTAGAAATAAAGGTGCATTTTTTCAATTTGCGTCCATCACTATTTATAAGCTTATAATTTTAAATAATATAATAACATACTCTCTTGACGTGCATATTTAAAAAGTTCAGACCCTTGGGTAACTATTTATGTTGTTTTTGTGTTTTTTTTATTGTATTTTTTTTTATTTTTTTTTTAATAAAAAATGTATGTGGGTAATTTTTGGTGTGGGAGGGAAACTGTTTGTTTTCCATGTAAAATAATAGTTTTCTTTAATTAAAAATGTATGTGGGTGCAGTTTACTATTTGGCCACAAGATGGCCACAGTGAAAAAATTCCTAGATGCGAACGATTTCGCATCTAGGAACTAAAGATCAGAGGAGTTGTTTCCTGGGGGCAGAAATACCGCGCTCTCTGGAGAGAAAGCGTCGGTATTTCTGCGGGGAGGTTAGATCGGTGAATGGGAATTATATTCCCATTCACTGATCGGGGGGCTAGCGGGGGGCGGCGGGTACGCGCGCGAGCGCGCGCCCGATCGCGCGCACCACGCAGGGGAAGATGCAGTGCCTATCTGGACGAGAAAGCTCGTCCAGATAGGCCGAACTGGTTAATTCAAATCCTGCATGCAGTGAGTTACAGTTTCTGCACCAATCTGTTACATGATCCGTTACCAGTGGTGCTTGGATACCTCTTTTTTGATATCCGGGTTGTTCCGGATTTGGATAGCAAAAAGTCTGGATAATTCCAGATATCTGGATTCGAACCGTTCAGAAATCCGAGTCTATCAGAACCCATTATCCGGGAAACCTGGAATCCAGACTGAAATCTGGAACTGGCCTTTAAATTGCTTCCAAAACGTCTGTTATAGTAAATGATGCATGAAGCATCATGTTTTTTTTTTTAAAGAAAAACAGCAATTGTTTATGTGGGGAGGTATAATACAAAAAAAAAAAGTTAGTAGTACAGTAATCTAATCTCTAATAACCTACAAGCTATACTGTAGCTAAGGCTGGCAGCAGGCCTAGCCTGTGCACACAGCATGCCCTAACCTAGCCTAGCAGCTGCAGCACTGAGTCTGACTGTCACACTGACTAAAATCAAAATACAAGCTAGCTAACTAAAAAACAATAAAATACTAATGTAGTACAGGTGTTTAGGAGCAAAAACGCTAGGTTTAACTCAGTAATACAGCACTTGCTTACCCAACAGCACTGGAGATGTCTCTCAGTGAGCAGCCACAAGCAAGGACAAGATTCTCATCATGGCGCCCGCCTTATATACAGGAGGGTCTGGCCAGGGTTCCCCTCTGTGATTGGTTGCTAGGGCTTCGGCTGGGAGCCCTCTGATTGGCTCAATGATGTCATGAACGTCATCTCTGTAGTTACGCTATCTGGATCGGGTACTCGACCTAGGTATCTGGATGGATTTCTGGATACCTAATACGTATCCGGATTCGCTTGGATAGTGCATTCCGGATTTATCCAGCTATCTGGAATCCATATCCGAGTTCGGATACCAGAAAAACATCGGATATCTGGATAGTTCGGGTATCTGGAATCTGGATGAGCATCCCTGTCCGTTACAGCACAAAAGTGTGAACAGACCCATAGAATTGTATGGTCAGTGAGTTGGCATGCAGAATTAGTCTGCAATGCAACAGACATAGTGTGCAAGGGCCCTTAAAGCTAATGTAACCCCGGTTTAAAAAAAAAAGGCAGATATTTACCTAAGAAGAGGGAAGGCTCGGTCCTAATGAGCCATCCCTCTCCTCTACCGGTGCCCCCGGTGCTGCGCTGGCACCTCCGTTCTCATCCCACGCCGAGGGGACTTCGGAAGTCTTCAGGAGCCAAGTCCTCCCGAAGACAGGCGGCGCACACGCGAGTGCGTCATAGAGGGCGCGCACACGTGCGCAGTGTAGAGCGGCCCGTCTTCGGGAGCACTCGGGCTCCCGAAGCATTTCCGAAGCCTCCCTTCGGCCGGGAGACAGCGGTATTTGACCAAAATGTTGAATACCGCTACGGGGAACCAGGACAGCAGCGGGCACCGGAAGAGTAGAGGGAATGCTCTATGGGACCCAGAGCCTCCCTCTCCTTAGGTGAGTATCTGACTTTTTTTTTTTAAACCGGTTCCCATTAGCTTTAAAGAGAAACCGTGACCAAGAATTGAACTTCATCCCAATCAGTAGCTGTGACCCCCTTTCCCATGAGAAATCTTTTCCTTCTCTTAAACAGATCATCTGGGGGATCTGTATGGCTGATATTATGGTGTAACCCCTGTCACAGTGGGATGTCAGGACCATGGTCCTAACAGTTTCCTGTCTGTGAACCCCATTACATTGTGGGAAATAACAGCTGTTTACAGCTGGGTCCAACTGCCAAAAAAGCAAGCAGCATCTCCTTCCACTGACATCACCTGCCAGCAGTAAAAATGTCACCATACGGTAAATGTCAGAATGTAAATTGGAAAACACTGAGTAAATCATTTATACATAATTATTGTAAAAATGAAGCACTTTTTTTTTATTACATTATTTCCTCTTTAAGCAGAGGGCCTTCTGGTGTTTTTTAATGTGTTCACTACCCTTTTGCACCTACGTTAGATAAACAAATATCACAACTATAGGCGGTGCTACACTTGGGCACTGGCCCATCTGGGAATCACTGTGCCCCCCTGGGTGCCCCCCTTGCTCAGTAACATGCAGTTAACTGTTTTCAGGCTCCAGCAGCATACAGTGAAGGGGATAGAGTCTGTGAAAAAACTTTCCATGCCAAGCATTAAGTAAACCAAGGGTCTTATCTATTTGCCATAAATACTTCACAATCCTTGCAAGATCCCTTGTAATTAATGTATGTGGATGACACTTATACTGTATTTGCATCTGATTGTCAGTCAACAGGAATAAAGTCTGAAGAATGCTTACTAGCTGAAAGCTTACTGGTTTTCTTTTAAATTAGCCAATACATTGTATTATTTTGATTTAAAACTTTGTGTCTGTGAAATACAAGCTCCATTCTGCAGCAATGCTTAACTACTAAAGTTCTAAAATTCGCCATACAACCATCAGTTTTGATCACCCAAATGGCCCCCCACCAGCCAGCCATTGTGCCCCCTTTGCGCCCCCCAAACATTTGAAGCTGGAGCCGCCACTGATCACAACCTGTGCTTTCAGTTCAAAATATACACACATGGTGATAGACAGGCATTGTGATTTGTCACTCAAGTGCTTAGTGTTACGTTTTTGGGGAGGCCACACCTCCTAACAATCAGGAAGTGCACCTCATATTGTGTAGCAAAAAAGGTGGCCAAAATCATAGAATCAGCAGTGTATGTGTCACAGCTGGTACTTTATGGTTTTAACTGTGCTATGCATTCAGACCCATTTTTGTAAGCAACATCTTAGTCACTTTAACCACTTGACCAGTACAGGTTATGTTTCCCTTATGGACCAGAGCAATTTTCACCTTTCAGCGCTCCTCCCAATTATTCACCAATAACTTTATCACCACTTAAATGATCTATACATTGTTTTTTACAAATTACGTTTTTCTTTGGGTGGTACTTTTAGCTGAGAATTATTTTATTTTACATGCATTTTGACGGGAATAATAAGAAAAAAATGAATTATTTCTAACTTTTCAGCCATTATAGTTTTAAAATAAAACATTTTTATACATTTGTAAATTATAATTATTTATTTATAAACGATTTGTACTAGCTGTACTTTATTGAATCATTTACTTTAAGGAGTACAGCTTCCCTCCATTGTATTCAAGAAGATATTTTTCATACTAAAAAAGTTAAACGGGAAAAAAAGGAAACCTGAAGCAAGAGGTATTGTATGTGGAGGCTGCCATATTTTTTCCTTTTAAACAATATCAGTTGCCTAGCAGTCCCGCTGGTCTCTTTGGCTACTGTTGTGTCTGAATCACACACCTGAAACAAGAAATCTTGGCTAATTGTGGCAGATTTTTGTCAGAAACATCTGATGTCAGAGGATCAGCAGGACTGTCAGGTAATTAGCATTCAAAATGAAATAAATGTCAGTCTCCATATCCTCACAGTCCAAGTTCCCTTTAACCACTACAGCCTACAGTGTTGTTCACCTTATGCATCTGAGCAACTTTCACCTCCCATTAATTCGCCAATAACTTTATCACTACTTATCACAATGAAATGATCTATAGCTTGTTTTTTCCGCTACCATTTAGGCTTGCTTTTGGTGGTACAGTTTGCTAAGAATTATTTACTCTAAATCCATTTTAACAGGAAGATTAACCTCCCTGGCATTCAATTTCCCCAGGATTTCTGTTCAAAAAGTGATTTTTTTTCCTGTAACTTGCCAAAATATGTCAAGCAAGGGTCTAGTATACAGTGCAGGAGAGTATTGATGTGTATGCACGTTTATACTGTTCAGAGCATGTTTTTATGGATGGATATATCTGTCCATACCGCTAGGGAGGTTAAGAAAGAAATGGAAAAAATGCACTATTTCTCAGTTTTTGGCCATTATAGTTTGAAATTAAATCATGCTACCATAATTAAAACCCATGTATTTTATTTGCCCATTTGTCCCGGTTATAACACCATTTAAATTATGTCCCTATCACAATTTATGGCGCTAATATTTATTTGGAAATTAAGGTGCATTTTTTGCAATTTGCGTCCATCACTATTTATAAGCTTATAATTTAAAAATGTATATTAATATACTCTCTTGACATGCATATTCAAAAAGTTCAGACACTTAGGTAATTATTTATGTTGTTTTTTTATTATTGTAATTTTTTATTTTTATTAAAAATGTTATTTGGGTAATTTGTGGTGTATGAGGTAAACAACTAATTTTACATGTAATATAATGTATTTATTTAATAAAAAATGTATGTGGGTGTAGTTTTACTATTTGGCCACAAGATGGCCATAGTCAAAAAGTCCTAGAAGCGAACAATCTCGCTTCCAGGAAGCATTTGGAGGACAGGAAACTTTTTTTCCTGCAGAAAGAGCACGGCCTCTGATAAGAGGCCGTCGGTTTTTCTGTGGGGGACTAAGATCAATGAATGGGAACTTAGATCAATGAATGGGAACTATATTCCCATTCATTGATCTCGGGGCTAACGGCAGGCAGCTGGAGCACGCGCTATCGCACGCATGGCACACTGGCAGCAGCAGAGTCTATCTGGATGGATATATCCGTCCAGATAGACTTAAGTGGTTAAAGACAATTGCTACAGTGAGATGTGAAAATTTGGGCAGCCTTGTTAATCTTCCTGGCGGTAACCCCGAACGTAGTTCGGGGTAAGCCGCGCAGGAGGTTTTCTCAGGCCCTGCTGGGCCGATTCGCGTAATTTTTTTTGCTGGAATCAGCTAGCACTTTGCTAGCTGCGTCAGCATACCGATCACCGCCGCCCCGCGCTCGATCGCCGCTATCCGTCGCGCCATGCCGGCCCCCCTCCTCCAGACCCCCTGCGCTGCCTGGCCAATCAGTGCCAGGCAGCGCTGAGGGGTGGGCCGGGACTCCCAATGGTCGTTGTCTTGTTGAAAGACCCAGATTGGCGCAGCTTCAGCTTTGTCACTGATTCCTGGACATTGGTCTCCAGAATCTGCTGATACTGAATGGAATCCATGCATCCCTCAACTTTGAAAATATTCCTAGTCCCTGCACTGGCCACATAGCCCCACGGCATGATGTAACCACCTTCATATTTTACTGTAGATAGCAGGTGTTTTTCTTGGAATGCTGTGTTATTTTCCTTCATGCATAACACCCCTTGTTATGCCCAAATAAGTACATTTTAGTTTCATCAGTCCACAGTACCTTATTCCAAAATGAAGCTGGCTTGTCTAAATGTGCTTTAGCATACCTCAAGTGGCTCTATTTGTGCTGTGGGCGGAGAAAAGGCTTCCTCTGCATTATTCTCACATACAGCATCTCCTTGTGTAAAGTGTGCCAAATGGTTAAACGATCCACAGTGACTCCATGTCACTCCATAGGTCTTTGGTGCTGGTCCGTGGGTTGACTCTGACTGTTTTCAACATTCAATGCTTCTGTTTATCCGAGATTTTTCTTGGTCTGCCTCTTCGAGCCTTAACTTGAACTGAGCCTGTGGGCCTCCATTTCCTCAATATGTTCCTAACTGTAGAAACAGACAGCTGAAATCTCTGAGACAGCTTTCTGTATCCTTGTCCTAAACCATGATGATGAACAATCTTTGCCTTTAGGTCATTTGAGAGTTGTTTTGAGACCCCCATGTTGCTACTCTTCAGAGAAAATTAAAAGAGGAGGAAAACTTACAATTGACCCCATTAAATACTCTTTCTCATAATTAGTTTCACCTGTGTATGTAGGTCAAGTTTCACTGAGCTCACCAAGCCAATTTGAGTTCAAATCATTAGTTCTAAAGGTTTTGGAATCAATAAAATGAAAACAGTGCCCAAATGTATGCACCTGCCTAATTTTAGTTAAACAATTATTGCACACTTTTTGTAAATCCAATAAACTTCATTTCACTTTTCAAATACCACTGTGGGCCTGATTCACAAAGCGGTGCAAACACTTTGCACGCCAGTGAAAAGCCCTTTATCAGCCTAAACTCAGTTTAGGCGTGATAAGAAGAAACTCGCGCGAAATTCCCGCGCGCAAAGTTTTGCGCGTGCAACGCACAGCGCGATGCGTGCAAGGGCGCCCATTAAACCCTATGGACGATGCGCGCGGAATCGCGCGATTGCGCGCGCAAAACTTTGCACGCGGGACTTTGCGCGCGATAACCAGCACAAAACGGTGCTAACTCGGCGGTGCAAAGGTTATCACGCCTAAAGTCTTTTAGGCGTGATAACTGAGTTATCACCGCTTTGTGAATCAGGCCCTGTGTGTGTGTGTTTCCTATATGATATATTTAACTTGCATTTTTTATCGTAACAACCAACGATTTATACAGGAAAATCATGACAATTAACAAGGTTGCCCAAACTTTCGCATCCCACTGTATATATGAAATTTGAAGGTTGGATGAGAAATAAGATAGATAGGGTAAGAGAAGAGAAATGTGGTCATAAAAGTGTTTAAATAGCAGTTTAAAAGCTCAGTGCTATGCCTATCACTATGAATAAGGTTATCATGAAATTTCAAAGCAGTTTTAAATTTTAACCCAGGATTGAACTTCTTCCCTATCAGTAGCCGTTACCGCCTTTATCGAGGGAAATCTTAACCTTTTCTTGAATAGATCATCAGGGACATCTGTATAGTTAATATTGTGGTGAAAAGCTTCCCGCAGTGTGATGACTGTGAACCGCATTGCATTGTGGGAGATAACGGCTGGTTCCAACTCCCGAGAAAGCACTTGGTAGAACTAAAGATGTAGCCACCAGTGTTAAATTTCAAAATGTAAATCGGGGAGAGGAAAGATTTTACACAGACTAAATAATTTATATATGAATACTGTAAAAAAAAAAACGTAAATGTATTAATTGTGTTATTTTCACCATAGTTTCTCTTTAAAGGGAACCTTAACCCAGGGGGGGGAAACATTTCACTTATCTGGGGCTTCCCCAAGCCCCCTGCAGCCGTCCTGTGCCCTCGCTGCTCCTCTAGTGTCCTCTGGTCCCCACTGCGGGTTAGTTTCATTTTCGACCCCCGGCAACGCAGACTCTTCTTCGCACACACACAGTGCGGTTTGGTGGGGATTTGTAGGTTCATGGAGGGGGAAGTCTAGGTTGCCAGGACATCTGTGCCTATAGGCTCCAGTAATGTAAATCCGGGCCTTCTTGCGCCTGCGCAAAACGCGCTTGACGGCAGTGTTCTAAATCCCTTCCATTGCAGATGCTGACCTCACCAGGTCGGCATCTACTGCCGACCTGGTGAGGTCAGCATTTGCAACGGAAGGGGTTTCGGGACACTGGAACTGCAGCAAGGGGCAAATAGGCTCAGTGGCGTAGCTACAAACCTCTGGGCCCCGATCCGGAATCTGGATGTGGCCCCCCCCTGGCAACAACAGCCCCCCCTCCCCCGGCAACACCCGGCAACACCCGACGCACACACATATCCGAATCCCTATAGCCAGCTATAGGTCCCCCCAGTATAGGTAGTCAGGCATAGGTAAGCCAGTATAGTTGCCCCCGGTATAGGTTAGCCAGGTAGGTGCCTCCAGCATAGGTAGCCAGTATAGTTGCCCTCAGTATAGGTTAGATAGGCAGGCACCGCCGGTATAAGTTAGATAAGTTAGATAGATAGGTGCCCCCAGTACAGGTTAGCTAGGTGAGTGCCTCTAATATAGGTAGCCAGAATAGTTGCCCCCAGCTTAGGTTAGATAGGTAGGTGCCCCCAGTATAGGTTAGTTAGGTAGGTGCCTCCAATATAGGTAACCAGTATAGTTGCCACCTGTATAGGCTAGCTAGGTGCCCCGAATACAGGTTAGATAAGTAAGTGCCCCCAGTATAGGTTAGATAGGTAGGTGCCCCCCAGTATAGGTTAGATTAGGTAGCTGCCCCCCAGGATAGATTAGGTAGCTGCCCCCCAGGATAGATTAGATTAGGTAGCTGCCCCCCAGTATAAGGTTAGATTAGGTAGGTGCCCCCCAGTATAGGTTAGATTAGGTAGGTGCCCCCCAGTATAGGTTAGATTAGGTAGCTGCCCCCCAGGATAGATTAGGTAGCTGCCCCCCAGGATAGAATAGGTAGCTGCCCCCCAGGATAGGTTAAAGAAGGTAGCTGCCCCCAGGATAGGTTAAAGTAGGTAGCTGCCCCCCAGGATAGGTTAGAGTAGGTAGCTGCCCCCCAGGATAGGTTAGGTAGCTGCCCCCCAGGATAGGTTAGGTAGCTGCCCCCCAGGATAGGTTAGATTAGGTAGCTGCCCCCCCCCCCCCCAGGATAGGTTAGGTAGGTAGCTGCCCCCCAGGATAGGTTAGGTAGCTGCCCCCATGATAGATTAGGTAGCTGCCCCCCAGGATAGATTAGGTAGCTGCCCCCCAGGATAGATTAGGTAGCTGCCCCCCCCCCCAGGATAGGTTAGGTAGGTAGCTTCCCCCCAGGATAGGTTAGGTAGGTAGCTGCCCCCCAGGATAGGTTAGGTAGCTGCCCCCCAGGATAGATTAGGTAGCTGCCCCCCCAGGATAGATTAAGTAGCTGCCCCCCAGGATAGATTAGGTAGCTGCCCCCCAGGATAGGTTAGATTAGGTAGCTGCCCCCCCAGGATAGGTTAGGTAGGTAGCTGCCCCCCCAGGATAGGTTAGGTAGGGGCAAATAGATTAGGTAGCTGCCCCCCTAGGATAGGTTAGGTAGATAGCTGCCCCCCAGGATAGGTTAGGTAGGTAGCTGCCCCCCAGGATAGGTTAGGTAGGTAGCTGCCACACAGGATAGGATAGGGTAGGTAGGTAGGGGTCCCCCATAATGGAGAGGGGAGCTGCAGCCGCGCGGAGGGCAGCCCGACCTCTCCCTCCCTTCCTCTCCCTGCCCCCCCCCCCCCCCCTCAGATGCAGAGTGAGCGAGCACGGAAGCGCTGTAGGCAGAACTTACCTCCGTCCCTGGTTCCAATCGCCGCTGATCTCTTCCCGCTCTGTATAGATGCTGATACACACACTGCTTCATGTTTAGCCGGAAGCAGTGTGTGTATCAGCTTCTATGCAGAGAGGAGATCAGCGGCGATTGGAACGCAGGGAGGTGAGTTCTGCCTACAGCGCTTCCGTGCACGCTCACTCTGCATCTGAGGGGGGGGGGGGGCCCGAGGAGAGGAAGGGAGGGGGAGGTCGGGCTGCCCTTCTCCCCTCCCAATAGCGCGCACGGGCCGCACGGCCCTCCAAATGGACATGGGCCCCCCAGGCCCCTCCCCCGCCTCCTCAGGAGCCGGGCCCGGTCGCCATGGTGACCGTGGCGACCGCGGGCCCTACGCCACTGAATAGGCTGCCAGGGAATGGAGGAAGCCCCAGGCAAGTAGGTTTTTTTTAGCTTGGACTTATCCTCTAAAGGTTTTATGTCCATGGATGGTTCTCAAATCTCCATATCTAAACCATGGTATTCAGATCTTCAGTACTGTGCCTTCTTTGGGTAAAAGATACTGTATGTCAGTAAACTGCACTAGTTTTCTTCAGTGTCCTATAATAGTATTTATGCGTAGGTTCCTTTTTCTGGTACACCCGCTGCATTATATGTGGTATTCCACATTGCTGGAAGAGCAGAAGTGATCAAAATTAAGCTTCCTGTTAACCAGTTTGTGTCTGGGGTTAGGTGCCTGTCAAAACAACAGATTATAAAACAACTGTGAAACATGACATATATTATAGCATTTATCTTACGTGGTATCGAAATCAAGGTCAAATATTTGTGTATTAAAATTTGTTGCAGAAGGCAAACATTTCTGTTAGGTTTACTTACTGTTTCACATGACAGTATTCTTTCAGTGAAAATGTATTGACAGATCTACACTTAAGAGAAGTAGTAAAATGTAATCAGTATTGCATTACTAAACAGAAAGTACAGCGTGTACTCTATGAAAAAAAAACTGAATATTCATCTCCTAGCTTCCATATAAAATTAAAAACTATAAACAGAAATTACTGGCAGGTCAAAATGAAGTTTTTACTCTGACTCATGACTCCAGCTATTTCTTGTTATCACGCATAATACTAGGGACACAGCAAGTCTGGGTCATAGGCATCTGCTTTTGTTTGTTACAGTAGTAGAAATGTGCACAAATGGTGCCAGTTGGGCACGGTGAAAGTACATTTTCTTGCAGCCCCCAGCATTCAGATAAGATAAGGCCTGAAGTACAATAGTTTGGATGTAGGTGAGGGTAGGCAGCCCAGGGCACACACAAAGGAGAAGTATATGTATAAAGTAAATGACATGCACTGTGGTTTTGAAGTTAGTGAAGATGAGAAGCATGAAATAGTTTGAGCTGAATAAATGGCAGGTATGTCATATATTTTGTTACTGGCTACATGTGTTATAGCATGTTGCATTACAGCATATGGTGATTTGTGCCATGTATTGTGTAACTATTAAGGTAAAGGTGGCCTGACACCAGAGGTCTAGTCCTGCGTGAACGTGGGTGGATGACGTCCACCTACTTGTTTTAGAAAGTGGACGTCGTCCCTCGCATGTGCAGGGGAGGCAGTGGAGTGAAGGGAAAGCGGTGGGCACAGTGGTGGGGAAGGGGGTACTTCCCTTGCCTGGGGCTACCCCTTCCTCGCTCCCCCCTTCCCTTGCCTGGGGCTACCCCTTCCTCGCTCCCCCCTCCAGAACTGAGTTTTGCGCGCGGCTGGCAGCGTTGAGGACTTACCTCTGCCTTGATCCAAGCATTGGAGGAAGTTCTGTGTGCCGACCAGACCAGATTAGCGGCATGCAGAGCTTCCTCTTGCCCCGAAACAAGGAAGAGGTAAGTCGTTCTCCACCCGCTGCCAGCCGCCCACAAAACTTAGTTCTGGAGGGGGGAGCGAGGAAGGGGGAGCCACAGGTCAGGGAGGGGTGGAGAGGTCCCCCCTTCTCCGCCACTGTGCCCACCGCTTCACCTTCACTGCGCTGCCACCCCTCCTGCTGAGGAGACACCTAAAGTCCTGGCTACCTATTCTGGGGACATCTATAGACCTGGCTAACTATTCTCGGGACACCTATACACCTGACTACCTATTCTGGGGACATCTATACACCTGGCTACCTATACTGGGGACACCTATAGACCTAGCTACCTATTCTGGGGACACCTAAAGACCTGGCTACCTATTCTGGGGACACTTAAAGATCTAGCTACCTATTCTGGGGACACCTGTAGACCTGGCTATCTAAACTGGGGAAAACTATAGACCTGGCTGCTTATTCTGTGGACACTTACAGACCTGGCTACCTATTCTGGGGACACCTATAGAGCTGGCTGCGAGGAAAGAGAATAAAGGAACATAACCTAGTTCTGTGTATGAATAGGACTGTACATACATACACAAGTTTATCTCGTCATTATTAAATTCACTTTTACTCCTACGTTTTCTCCTAGAAGATAAGTTTTGATCATTTGTTTAAAATAACTCTGCAACTGAAAAAGTACCACAAAATCGGTGTCTTAAAGGGAACCTAAACTGAGAGGGATGTGGATTTTTCCTTTTAAGCTATACCAGTTGCCTGGCAGTTCTGCTGATCTCATTAGCTGCAGTATTGGCTGAATAACACACCTGAAACAAGCATGCAGCTAATCCAGTCTGACTTCAGTCAGAGCATCTGATCTGTATGCTTGTTCAGGGGCTGTGGCTAAAAGTATTGGAGACACAGGATCAGAAGGAGAGCCGGGCAACTGGTATTATTTTAAAAGGAAAAATCCATATCCTTCTCAGTTAAGGTTCCCTTTAAAGGGCTTTTATTGATAAGGTGTAAAAATATCTACTTAGGAAAAACGAATTAAATAAGGGCCCATGCCATGTGTCATTACAGCTAGATCCATTTGTACATTATCAGACTAGCCTTAAAGTGTACATGTGCAGTTTGTCCAAGTGTGGTGGAGACATTAAATAAATGTTTCTCAGCATTATTATAACATATACATCATTAGGCATCATGATATTTACTGAGTGTGCCCTATTGTGGATATTATCTTATTTACTAACTTTACACATACATTCGTTAGGAATATTATAAATATTTTAAAAGGACCTGATGAAAGTTATGTTTTGTTAAAATTGGCCTTTTTAAAGTGGACCTGAACTTTTGCACAGGACAGAAAGAAAACAGAGAGAAATGCACATTGTATGTATTTAGAGAGTTTAGCCTGTCTAATTCCCCCTCATTTGTGTCTAATCGCAAGTTGCAATTTGATCTCTACCGTGTCAGCTGACTGCAATGGCAAATAAGCTAATTTGAAAGCACAGGCTGTTAACAATATGTCTGCTTCCATGAAAGCAGGAAGTAGAAACACTAGAGGTTTATTTTAGGATTTGTATCAGCTGTAACAAAAAATGTTTTAAAGATTTTTATGTTGTTGCATATCTTTTAGAGCAGAGAGGAAGTTCTCAATTCAGGTACCCCTTACAACCAACTCAAAGGCATCCAGAAGTATGTAAAGAATATGTAAAATAGCTTGTGCACTCTGTAGTGTTCCGTGTAATAAAAAGGTGATCCAAATGTCCATAGTCTTATACAGATTAAAAAAAAAACAAAACTAAGGATCTTAAAATAGTTTTATTGTTCATTGTAATATACATTACAAATGTGACATATCTGATATCTGTCAGACACACATTAAAGCCAACCTCTAGCTTCAGATCTAAAAACTCCACCAAGCTTGATATCAGTGTTCAAATGTTTCCCTTTTTGTGTGAAAAGAGATACAGTAGAAACTTGTTATAGTAAACTACGAATATAGTAAATCTATGGCTATAATAAACTCAGGCCCGGGGCCCCAGCCATGCGCCTGTATGAATATACAATGTATGACCAGTTCTGATATAATAAACTTCTGATATAATAAACTTCTGATATAGTAAACTCAGTCCTCAGGTCCCAGGAA
Source organism: Hyperolius riggenbachi (assembly GCF_040937935.1). Classification (NCBI taxonomy): domain Eukaryota; kingdom Metazoa; phylum Chordata; class Amphibia; order Anura; family Hyperoliidae; genus Hyperolius; species Hyperolius riggenbachi. The sequence goes on from NC_090649.1 coordinate 293,213,287, forward strand.
ATGTGTCTGTATAAATACACAATGTATTACCAATTCTGATATAGTAAGCTTGCATTTAAATTCTGATCACACGGCCAGCAGCAGCACAGTACTTTTACGCCCTGTGGGTGTAGCTGTTGCTAGTGATTGGAAGGGGACTGGCACAGTCTGTTTTGGAAATAACAAGTGCTATTATCTTCAAAATGAAAGCAGCACAAATGGGCACAACAGCATAGCACTAACCAAGCATGATGGAATTTTAATTTGTGCTGATTGTAGGGGGGCCAGCTTCATGGAGCCCACAGGCAGTCAGTGGTTCAGGAAGTGGCTATTGCCTAGGCCCAAGACAAGGCAATTTACAAGTTATTTATGTGGCATCAATTAATCAAGTAGCTTCTACACAAACATTAACACTCTCAACTGTGTTCCTTCATAGCCCTAACACAAAAAAAACATTTGTGCCTCAACCAAAGCTTCAAAGACAACACGTTGTACAACACTGACTCCTAACCAACTCAAGCTCCTTCCAGGTTTGGCTACAGACTATTGGAGCACACCTCATACATTAACACTAAAGGATAGGGAAATAATCTGAGGAGCTTTCCTATTGCACAACAGCCGAGACTAACTATACATTAAAAAAAGGATATATTTTCTTCATTAAAATGTAGAATCATTTGGAAATAGTTTATTTATAGCTAGAATAATGATAAATGTCAAGCTTGCCATGTGACTATCGCCATGTGATTACTGCTTCATCCACCTCCTCCACGTATGCTATTTCTGACAAATTCTTATAAGCTTGCTCTTTTCTTCTAGGCAACAGCTGTTCTTGTTTGCTTGCAAGAGCTAACTTCCCTGTCTGCATTTCTGACAGAAAAGCCCTGGTGGGTTCCTGTCACTTGGGATGTGTGACGCATACTTGTGACAGAGAAAACATGATCAGAAAATACCAGGTTCTATTTATCATACTGCTGCTCAAAATAGATAGATAGTTTTAGATAGATAGATAGATAGATAGATAGATAGATAGATAGATATCGTATTTTTATTGTTTGTTATTCATAATATATTTTGCAACACTTGATTTAGAACTAAATCAGGCAAGAAAAACAGTACAACAAAAACAAACGTGTAGTTTTAAATCGTACAACTTAAAATTACTGAAGTATCCAGCTATCACTAGCATTAAAGCCTGGCAATCTATGAACATAATTCAGTAAACATGATTATCGAATTCAAAATTGCCATTTTTTTCTCTAAGATAAACAATTTGAAAAGTCGCAAAAATAAGGTAAATATTGTTACAGGTCTTCTGATTCATTTGTGTCTCTTTGCCACACCTGTCCTCACCAACAGGGCTATTTCTGGGATGAACAGGTTCCCTGGAATGTGGCATGTCCTAGGCCTGTGAGATCCACTTTAAGGAAGGTCTTTAAGGGCATGCCTGTCATTGTACACAAATACATACATATGGATTCAGACCAGAGTGGGCAGCCATCTAAAGGCACTTCTACATTGTGGCCCTCAAGCCCCACATGCTGAGAGTAATACTCTGCACCCACACCAGTTTTCCTTCACCCAGGGATATGCTGCACACCTAGCACAACAGGAAGCAGGAGCATTTTGTGAACATTCAGGTTGTATGTGATGGCAGGATGAGGATGTACAATCTAGCTTTCCAGAGGTCTATGATCTGTACATCCTGTGGAGCTCCAGCCTATCCCTATTCTTCAGCCCTGGAATCAGTGGCGGCTCCAGCTTCAGATTTTTGGGGGGGCTCAAAGGGGGCATGAGGGCTGGCAGGCCGGGCTTGGGAAGGGGGGGGGGGGGGGATTTGGGCGTGGTCATGATGTCATGTGGGCGGGGCTAACTGTAATGTAGTTGTACCAGCTAACGTAGTTACATGGAAAAAAAATGAAGTAAACGCACATAATGACAGGTAGCCTTTCACCAGTAAATGCACATTAGAATCAGCTTTTCAGCAGTTAATGCACGTAATGACAGACAGCGTTTTCCCATTAAATGCACATAAGAGACAGCTTTTCACCAGTTAATGCACATAATGACAGACTGCGTTTCTGCAGTAAATGCACATAAGAGCCTTCTTTTCACCAGTTAATGCATGTAATGACAGACAGTTTCCCCATTAAATGAATATAAGAGACAGCTTTTCACCAGTTAATTCACATAATGACAGACTGCGTTTCCGCAGTAAATGCACATAAGGGACAGCTTTTCACCAGTTAATGCTCATAATGACAGACTGCGTTTCCGCAGTAAATGCACATAAGGGACAACTTTTCACCAGTTCATGCACATAATGACAGACAGCATTTCCCCAGTAAATGCACATAAGAGACAGCTTTTCACCAGTTAATGCACATAATGACAGACTGCGTTTCCGCAGTAAATGCACATAAGGGACAACTTTTCACCAGTTCATACACATAATGACAAACAGCATTTCCCCAGTAAATGCACATAATGAGAGAACGTTTCACCATTAAATGCACGTAATGAGACAGCGTTTCACCACTAAATGCACATAAGAGACAGCGTTTCACCAGTAAATGCACGTAATGACAGACAACCTTTCACCAGTAAATGTAGGTATTGAGAGACAGCGTTTCACCAGTTAATGCACATACTGACAGACAGTGTTTCCCTAGTAAATGCATGTAATGAGAGACAGCCTTTCACCAGTAAATGCACATAATGAGACAGCGTTTCACCAGTAAATGCACATAAGAGGCAGTGGTGGGCTGGAGGCCCCAGGCTCAGGCCTGGCTGGTGGTGGGCTGGGGGCAGCTCAGGTCTGCCTGGTGGTGGGCTGGGGGCCCAAGGGGGGCAGCTCAGGTCTGCCTGGGGGTGGACTGGGCTGGTGGCCTCAGGCTCAGGTCTGGCTTATGGTGGTGGGTTGGGGGCCCCAGGGCAGCTCAGGTCTGCCTGGTGGTGGGCTGGAGGCCCCAGGCTCAGGTCTTGCTTATAGTGGTGGGTTGGGGGCCCCAGGGCAGCTCAGGTCTGTCTGGTGGTGGGCTGGAGGCCCCAAGCTCAGGCCTGGCTGGTGGTGGTCTGGGGGCAGCTCAGGTCTGCCTGGTGGTGGGCTGGAGGCCTCAGGCCTGGCTGGTGGCGGTGGGCTGGGAGCCCCCGGTGGGCAACTCAGGCCTGGCTGGTTGTGGGCTGGAGGCCCCAGGGGCGCAGCTCAGGTCTGCCTGGTGGTGTACTGGGCTGGAGGCCTGGGGGCACCTCAGGTCTGCCTGGTGGTGGGCTGGAGGCCTCAGGCCTGGCTGGTGGCGGTGGGCTGGGAGCCCCAGGTGGGCAACTCAGGCCTGGCTGGTTGTGGGCTGGAGGCCCCAGGGGTGCAGCTCAGGTCTGCCTGGTGGTGGGCTGGGCTGGAGGCCCGGGGGCAGCTCAGGTCTGCCTGGTGGTGGACTGGGCTGGAGGCCCCAGGCTCAGGCCTGGCTGGTGGTGGGCTGGGGGCCCCAGGGGGGCAGCTCAGGTCGTCCTGGTGGTGGGCTGAGCTGGAGGCGCCTGGCTGGTGATGGTGGGATGGAGGCCCCAGGCTCAGGTCTGGCTTGTGGTGGTGGGTTGCGGGCCTCAGGGGGGGCAGCTCAGGTCTGGCTGGTGGTGGGCTGGAGGTGCCTGGCTGGTGGTGGTGGGCTGGGGACCCCAGGGGGGGCAGCTCAGGCCTGGCTGGTGGTGGGCTGAGGGCCCCAGGGGGGGGGGGAGCTCAGGTCTGCCTGGTGGTGGGCTGGAGGCGCCTGGCTGGTGATGGTGGGCTGGGGGCCCCAGGGGGGGGCAGCTCAGGTCTGGCTGGTGGTAGTGGGCTGGGGGCCCCAGGCTCACATCAGCATCACATATAAAAAAATAATAATTCAAGTTGGCTTGGCTGCCCACCCCACAGTAACCCACCTTGATTCCTCCTCCTTCTGCTGAGCTGTCGATGGAGGTCCTCCTGCGTCTCCGTGAGTGAGTCACTAGTAGTGAGTGACAGTCTGGTGGCTGGAATGAGTCCCCGGCGCCGTCGGAGTGAATAGCAGCAAGCCTCTCTGCTCTGCCTCTGAAGCTGGGCGGGTGGACGGGCAGGCCAGGCCAGGCAACACGCTGCACACTGCTGCGTGTCACATGACGGACGTCGTCACGTGACACAAATGAGCCACGAACGTTCCCTTGCCCGTGCGTGGCGCCTCTGTATACAGATAGACTGTATAATTATCCGGGCAGGGGCGGGGTTCCTTCTGACAGCCAGGCCAGCCCTCTTCCTTCCTTCTTCTGAACCGCGAGTACTGACTTGCGGCGGCCGCAGCCCGCGGGGTGGCTTTAGGGGGGGCTGGCTAGTTGACAGCTGGGGCTGAAGCCTGGGTAAGCCCCAGTGTAGCGCCGCCACTGCCTGGAATACCTTAGTTAATGAAGAGGACCCATGTATATGGTACTCTTAATTTGCTGTGTTATCCAATAAAAGTAATACAAGGGCCCTTATTTATTTTTACTCCAAAGGTTTCTCTTAGGACAGGGGTGTCAAACTCAAATACAGGGTAGGCCGAAACTGAACACTGGGACCTAGTTACAGGCCAACCTCAATGTCTACTGGTTCCCTTCTTCCCTTCCCTTATAAAGTTCCCTGGTGTCTACTGGTCCCCACCCTCGCCTATACAGTTCCCTAGTGTTTTCTTGCTTGCTGGTGGCTTAAAGGAATCATCAGGCAAAATGTAAAAAATGAGGTTTACTCACCTGGGGCCTTCTCCAGCCCCTTGCAGCCGACTGTCCCACGCCAACCGCTCCGCTCTCCGCCGCCGTCCCGGGCTCCCCGCACGGTGCAGTGCGCCGCGGACCACGTGGCCATGATTGACAGCGGTGCTTCGTGCAGGCGCAGTAAGGCCGACCCCGCGGTCGGCCTCTGCACCGTGCGGGGAGCCCAGGACGGCGGCGGAGAGCGGAGCAGTCGGCATGGGACAGTCGGCTGCAAGGGGCTGGAGAAAGCCCCAGGTGAGTAAACCTCATTTTTTACAATTTGCCTGACAACTTTTAAAAAAAAGGCATTTTATTAATAAAATGTGAAAAAAATCGCCTAGAAGAAAACTTTTTTTCCTAAGTTTTCCTTTAGGTGATATTTTCACATTGTAAATAAAATGCCTTTTAGGGCCGGTTCACACGGACGGCAGGCGGCGTTGGGGTGGCCAGGAAGTCGCGTCGTCCTGCGACGTCCCGTTCGGTGGCGGCGGTACAGAGATCGTCGCGATCGGCGTTTCTCGTCCCCGCAGGGGGACATATAGCCGCGCCGGCTAGCCGTCCCTGGACGTTGCATGCGGCTTCTAGGGACGGCCGAAACGATGCGTTAAATCGGGATCAGAACGCCACGTTTATGCAATCGACGGTAATCGACGGTAACCGCGCAATGCTAAACGCTCCTATTCACTTGAATGGGAGAGTTTAGCCGATGGGTCCCGAACACTTGACGGTAGACGCCGCCAAGCGTCCGTGTGAACCGGCCCTAAAGCTGCCAATACTTCTACTTTTTGGTACTTTTTCAATTGCAGAATGCAAAAAGTTACAGAAGATAAAAGATTATTTTCTAAAAGAAAACTTAGGAAAAAAAGTGAATTCAATCAGGCCCAAAGTGATTTAATTAAGGGTCAAAGTGATTAAAAAAAATTTTTTTAAAGTAAAATAAACAAATAAAACCACTCTGCTCCTGAAATCGGCTCCTGACCGGCTCACAGAGTTCTGCAGTCATATGTATGGCAGAGCAAGTGAGTTGCAGCGGGGATAAAGCAGTGTGATCAGTGGGAGTGGCAGACTGTTGAAATCTATGTCCTGTCACGCAGCCACTAGCAGGACATAGATTTCAATCGTGCTGGTCCGGAAGCGGTTAAAGGCATCACATCACTTGAATCAACTTTTGTTGGTTTGATGGCAGATCGGCTCCAAAATGAATACAAGAACATACTTCCATCGCTTGAGCAGCTGTGTTTGACCACTGCTAAAGATGATTCAGAATGTTTAAAATGTTAGTCTGGTCAATTATAAAATTACCCCCAGTAGGGACATGGTATACTCACCAAACCTTTAAGATTGCCAGTGACTCCTAGTCAGAATCTTCAGAGATATGTAGCCATTTTAGCCATGGCACTACGATGACTGGTGAATGACCTGAAAATGCAATGCATCTCCAACAGGTTGCTATGTCAGTTAACTTCTGGTCACAGAAATTACCGGTATGGGAAATTGTAAGAGGGCAGCAGCTTTGTAAAGCAAAGTCACTTCTACTTCCTTTGCCCATAACTCCTGACCAAAAGTAGGGGGATACTTTGGCCATTATGGGGAGAAATGGATTCCACCAGCTTCTTCCTATCAGTCACTGTTACATTGGGAAAATGATTGCTTTTGATTCTGAAGATACTAACTGGGGACCACTAGTAGCTTTAAGGATAAGTTAAGTATAAAGCTTTCTTCCTAGATGTATGTTTTTGTTTGTGAATTTAGTTTTGACTTTTTAAATTACCCGAATAATCAGGATACGGGACTGTATGATAAAAATCTAAAAATGTGCCCACTGCTCGGTTTAATCACATCATTATTGACTCTCATCGACTGTTTCCAATTTATTAAAATTTTATGAAAAATGTCAGGATCATTGACAACATTCAGAAGATGGCTACAAACTTTGCAGGTTAAAGAGGCTCGTACCAGGTGATCAATTTGTTATGGAACTTCTATAGATACCTTATACACAGTGGTAGAGTTCACCACCGCAAACACGTTTAGGCCCCGTTCACACTTGCGTTCGTTGACAAACGGACCGGATGCCCGGACCGGATCCGGACCGGAACCGTACGGCTCCTATCCGGATCCGATTCCGGATACGATCCGCATCCGGTCCGTTTCCATCCGGTGTGAACACGGCTGCCATGCGGATTCCGGCTTTTTAAAGAGATAACACAGTATATAAATTCCAGGGGTCTGGGAGGTCAGCAGAAGCGCTGGGGTCATTGTTGGAGAGAGCTTGACGTGTTCAGATCATCCTTGTCTACAGAGACTGCAGTTTGGACCATGGATCCAGTGGTTTTGTACACCTTTTATGTGGGAATACTCTCCTTTTTGGTGTTCACCTACTACTATGTGGGGAGAAGGCGTGCTCCTCGCAGGAGATGGTGGGTGCATCCTCTACTAGCCAGGAGGCAGAGGAAGGGAGAGTTCCAGACCCTCTACCGGGACCTGAGACGACACCTAGAGAAGTTTTACAGCTATACCCGGATGTCCATACCCCTGTAAGTATCCATGCCTAAACACACCATCCCTAAACACCCCACAACACCTCACCCCTGTATACCTAGCTAAACAACCGACCCTCACCCCCACACCCCTGTATACCTAGCTAAACACACCACCCCCACCCTCCACAAAACACACAAACCCCTAAACACACCTCTTCCATCCTCCACCCAACACCTTGTCCCACAGCAAACTTTACAGCTTCTTCCTTTCCATCTCCTGTCAGGTTTGATACCCTCTTGGAGATGGTGAAGGATGACCTACGGAAGAAGGATACCACTTTCAGGAGAGCAGTCACACCACAAGAACAACTACTGATCACGCTGAGGTATGTAAAAACCAATTTTTTTTATTTGAAAAAAAAAAACTTTCCAACATAGAAACATTCTTCCAACATGGAATACAAAATATAAATAACATTTCTATGACACATTTTCACTCTTGTGACCCATGTATAGTGTCTTTGGGGGATACCAGGCCCTAAATTTAGTGCTTTAAAAACCTAAGCACTTGCCCAAGGTCCTCTGAACCTTGGATGAAGGAGACAGGGCAGGAAAAGGCTTGGCTCTTCCAAGTCCAGGTCTCCTTCGTCCATGGTTCCAAGGGTCACGTGCAAGGGTGAGGAACAAAAACAACAGACGGAGGTGCAGGGCAACTTGTGCAGAGGTGCAGGGCATAGCTGCCCGAAAGGCACGCTTGTTGTGACCCAGGTATAGTGTCTTTGGGGGACACCAGGCCCTAAATTTAAGTACTTTAAAACCCAAACCACTTGCACGCGGTCTTCTGAACCTTGGATGAAGGAGACAAGGCCGGAAAAGGCTTGCCTCTTCCCTGTCCAGGTCTCCTTCGTCCAAGGTTCCAAGGGTCACGTGCAAGGGTGAGGAACAACTAGAGGGTGAGGAACAAGAACAACAATCGGCAGAGGTGCAGGACATAACTTGTGCAGAGGTGCAGGGCATAGCTGCCCGAAAGGCACTCTTGTGACCCAGGTATAGTGTCTTTGGGGGACACCAGGCCCTAAATTTAAGTACTTTAAAACCCAAACCACTTGCACGTGGTCCTCTGAACCTTTGATGAAGGAGACAAGGCCGGAAAAGGCTTGCCTCTTCCCTGTCCAGGTCTCCTTCGTCCAAGGTTCTAAGGGTCACGTGCAAGGGTGAGGAACAACTAGAGGGTGAGGAACAAGAACAACAATCGGCAGAGGTGCAGGACATAACTTGTGCAGAGGTGCAGGGCATAGCTGCCCGAAAGGCACTCTTGTGACCCAGGTATAGTGTCTTTGGGGGACACCAGGCCCTAAATTTAAGTACTTTAAAACCCAAACCACTTGCACGTGGTCCTCTGAACCTTTGATGAAGGAGACAAGGCCGGAAAAGGCTTGCCTCTTCCCTGTCCAGGTCTCCTTCGTCCAAGGTTCCAAGGGTCACGTGCAAGGGTGAGGAACAACTAGAGGGTGAAGAACAAGAACAACAATCGGCAGAGGTGCAGGACATAACTTGTACAGAGGTGCAGGGCATAGCTGCCCGAAAGGCACTCTTGTGACCCAGGTATAGTGTCTTTGGGGGACACCAGGCCCTAAATTTAAGTACTTTAAAACCCAAACCACTTGCACGTGGTCCTCTGAACCTTTGATGAAGGAGACAAGGCCGGAAAAGGCTTGCCTCTTCCCTGTCCAGGTCTCCTTCGTCCAAGGTTCCAAAGGTCACGTGCAAGGGTGAGGAACAACTAGAGAGTGAGGAACAAGAACAACAAATGGCAGAGGTGCAGGACATAACTTGTGCAGAGGTGCAGGGCATAGCTGCCCAAAAGGCACTCTTGTGACCCAGGTATAGTGTCTTTGGGGACACCAGGCCCTAAATTTAAGTGCTTTAAAACCCAAACCACTTGCACGCAGTCCTCTGAACCTTGGATGAAGGAGACAAGGCTGGAAAAGGCTTCCCTGTCCAGGTCTCCTTCAACCAAGGTTCCAAGGATCACGTGCAAGGGTGAGGAACAACTAGAGAGTGCGGAACAACAACAAGCGGCAGAGGTGCAGGGTATAGCTGCCCAAGGTGTGTTTGGGGGGCACCAGGCCCTAAATTTAAGTACTTTAAAAACCTAACCACTTGCACGCGGTCCTCTGAACCTTGGATGAAGGAGACAAGGCCGGAAAAGGCTTGCCTCTTCCCTGTCCAGGTCTCCTTCGTCCAAGGTTCCAAGGATCACGTGCAAGGGTGAGGAACAACTAGAGAGTGCGGAGCAACAACAAGCGGCAGAGGTGCAGGGCATAGCTGCCCAAGGTGTCTTTCGGGGACACCAGGCCCTAAGTTTAAAGGACTGTAAAAACCTAAGTACTTGGACACGGTCATCGGAAACACTATGAACCTTGGGTGATTGAGACGGGGCAGGGAAAAGTATGGGCTAAAGCCCTGTGCTTGTCTCCTTCCTACAAAGTTCAGAGGGATTCAGAGGACCATGTCCAAGAACAAGAGTACATTTTGGCAAATGTTAGGGTCTACAGCACTTGTTGGGAACATAGGAGGTGCTGCCTGGAACTCTGGACTGTCTTGGGTGCTGGCCGTGGAGGTGCTGGACCCTGACAGCAGTGGTGTGTATTGACTGCCTCTGAAGCCAGTGTACGACTGGGATGAAGATTGCCAGGGGGGCACCACTGCAGGTTGAGAATGTCTAAATGTTGGCGGTAGGATCAACGGCGTCTCCATGTATTGTTTTATAGTATCGAGCACACTTGAATGGCATGCCAACATGTTGTTGCTTGGCACCTTTTCTAAGTACGGCAGGAGAGACATGACTGTGTGGAATGCCGGGTGTGCCTGCAGTTTCATCAGTTCACAACTTTGCTGATGCATCTGCTGCATCATCTGCTGCAGCTGTGCCACCGCTTGTTGATGTTCCGCACGCGCTTAGTGATGTTCCACACGCAGCTGGTCAAACTGTGCCCTGTGCACCTTGTGCATCAATTTTATATCTTCACGGTGGTGTCCATGCACCGATTGTAGCTCACTTTGCAGAGATTCTATGTGTCTCTTATATTCTTCTATTAAATATCCCCTGTCCGGGGGCGTGGCTATGCACGGGAACTGAGAGGACGTGAAGAAGAGGAGCTCCGTGTGCGGCCTTTCCAATCTGCATCAATCCTGCTTTATTTTTTAATCTTTTCACGCCGCCATTCACCCAGTCGTGACCCCTGCACCCGCGGGTCTGCTCCATGTCCTCCGAAGCAAGGAAATCAAGGGGAAGCAAGGCCACAAAGAAATCCCCAGGTGTGCCGGAAGTAGGCCCAGCTGCCATCTTGCCTAGACATACGAAGACAAAAGGCATACAGACCATGGAGCCTGAAAGAGAGGCAGACCAACCTGATCTAGCTATGGTTCTGGCAGCAGTTACGGCATGCAAGGATCTCATTGCTGAAACACGAGACTCGCTCGCTCTCAAGATTGATAATGTCGAGTCCCAAGTCTCCACACTTCGGCACGATGTACGCAATATCCGGGACCGCGTGGCTGAAGCTGAACGCCGGGTCGGGGGTTGCGAGGACGCCATCCCTCCCATACGCAAAACATCGGAGGAAGCCATCACCCGGATCCGACGTCTGGAGGAGAGGGCAGAGGATAGTGAGAACCGCAACCGGCGGAGCAACATACGCCTCCTTGGCCTACCAGAAGGTACGGAAGGCAATGACCCGGTGTTGTTCATCACGGTCCTTCTCCGTAAACTGTTCCCTGACGCTCCCTTCTCCACCTGTTTCATCGTGGAGCGAGCACACCGCATCCCTGTATCTACCAAACTCCCCGGGAACCGCCCGCACCCTTTTATCTTTAAAATGCTGAACTTTCAAGACCGGGACATTATCCTTAAAGAAGCAAGAAAGATGGAGGAAATCCGCTATGAGAACGCTACCCTCATGTTCTTTCCTGACCTTGCTACGGAAACCCAACGCAAGCGAAAGCTGTTTGACACAGTGAAATTGCGGCTACGCAACAAAGGCCTTCCATATGCTATGCTCTTCCCGGCCAAGCTCCGCGTGACGCATGAACAAAAGGCACACTTCTTCATGTCTGCATCTGAGGCTTCAGACTGGCTGGATGCCTTGAAGGACTAACGGAAGATGGTAAGATCTACTCTGCTTATTCCCCCTTACCTCCCGGAGACTAAGCCATTACCCGATCACCTACACTTATAGACACTCTAGAAGCTATGCCACATTTACTGATAAACTGGACCATCTCACACTGCTTTCCAGAATCTACGGATTCCGTCGATTTCTGCACCTAAAATTGTGGCCCATGACTTTTTACACTGCTGATGTCAACACCATTGCCAATTGGGCACTGCCACTTTAACCCACCGTAAAGTAAACCATCCTTACTTACAAGTGGCAATCCCGAGGGCGATAAACTGGAAGAAGGACATTAAGTACAACTCAGTTAGGAATGCTGAACTATATGCTCTCTGGTGGGCTACGGGGACCCCTGTGTGTGGCTTTGTGGGCATGGGGGGCCTCGTGGCTCATATGAGCGCACGACGATATAATGCTCTGATCTTTTAGGCTGGGCCTTCAAAGCATGGTATACCGCTAGCAATGTCTGTTTTATATATCAAGCAGGAATATCTGAAATGTGTTTATAATGACGAACTGGGTATCGGACGATTATCGGGGGGGGGAGGGGAGGGGCTAGAGCCTCTGGGTGCCAAGAGGCGCACTTTAAGGGGCACGCCATGGCCCACTCAGTTCTCACGACTGGGGAATGGCTTATAATGGATTCTCTCATTATATGACATGATCTCGCACACGGAGTCAGTAGGACTCAGGTAACTGCACAGACAATGCCACAAGTTTGGGAAGTTAAGGGACTAGACAACTTCGAGTTTGGGTTGAGGCTGTGGGGTGGGAATGGGTTGGGAGTTGGGGGGCGGGCAAAAGGGGGGGGGGTCAGGTTCCTGTTCGATACTATCCGCTCCAATCTCTCTGCGTACTTGACGGATTGATATCTCTTAAATCGGCTATGTGGACATATACATTTATGCTATGCACACCTGTAGACTATGGCTAGTAAGAGGGAAAAAGTTAATTGTATCCTGTGGAACACAAGAGGCCTAAATTCCTCTATAAAGAGGTCATTAGTCTTCAACTTCCTCAAGAAACACGCTCCTCACCTAATAATCTTGGTAGAGACTCATTTGACTGGTAGCAAACTTCTGGCCCTTAAGAAACCATGGATAAGCAACTGCTATAACTCTACATACTCCACATATTCTAGGGGTGTCAGCGTATTGGTCAAGAAAGGGCTACCATTTCAACTACTAGACTTGGAGCTGGATGCTTCCGGATGCTATGTTATCCTTCGTGCTAAGATACATGAGACCAGTCTGGTAATAGTGGGACTATATAATCCACCACCCGGCTCAACAGAGCTTCTTTATACTCTGATGCAAAAACTGTCAAAGTTCTCAACCCCCTATATCTATCTTCTGGGTGATTTTAACATGGTCCCATCTCCATCTATGGATAGATTAGTACCCAGACTATCTGAGTCCCTGGCCCTGTTTGACTGGTCGCAGGCATTTTCATTACATGACGTGTGGCGTTGGAAGCATCCAGACACTCCAGGCTTTACCTGTCACTCAGCTTCATATCACACCCTATCACGTATTGATTTAGTATATACCACTTCCATAGGCCTCTCGCTGGTGCATGACATTACAATGCTACCTAGGGGTATCTCAGACCACTGCCCATTACAACTCCAGTTAGACCTAGGGACTTCACACACAGACTATGTCTGGAGAATTGCACCACATTGGCTTGAAGTGCCCAGGGTTAAGTACTACGTTATGGACAGAATACAGGAATACTGGCAATTGCCACATGATCCTGTACCTCCTTTAATTAAGTGGGATGCATACAAAGCAATAACGAGAGGGGCTTACATGTCAGGCATAGCAGAAGAAAAGCGACAATCTAGTATAATCTTACAAACTCTCGAGAAGACAGCACAGGAGGCAGAACAGAAATATATCTCAACTAAGACTGACGAGGACTACAACCTATGGCAGGCTTCACTACTTGCACTCTCCACGAAACAAATGGACTATACAAATCAGGCTATCCAAAATAAGACAGTCAGGATCTTCGAATATGGGGACAAAACTGTCCGACTGCTAGCTCAATTAGCAGGTCAGGAAAAAAATATGACCCAGATTGCCAGGATTGTCTCCGCTTCAGGAGTTGAACTGACCCATCCCGGGGATATCAATGCTGAGTTTCGGGCATATTATGAAAAACTATATACATCCATTATCGCCAAGACGCCATCGGAGATAGCAACCTATCTCTCAAACGTACATCTTCCTAAATTATCCACTGAAGATAGGGAGTTATTAGAAGCAGACATTACCTTACAGGAAGTCTGCCAGGCCATTTCATTACTAAAATCCAGAAAGACCCCGGGACTAGACGGAATTCCCTCTGAACTATATGTAAAATATAGCAAACAACTAGCTCCTAAACTGCTGTCCCTATTTAAAGAAATACTGAAAGAAGGGGCAGTGTCCCCCACAATGTCTGAAGCCCTAATTACAGTTATCCCCAAGAGAGACAAGGACCCAGCCCTGTGCTCATCTTACCGCCCTATCTCCCTCTTAAATGTAGATAGTAAAATCCTAGCCAAGGTTTTGGCCATTCGCCTCAACACTGTTATCACTTCTGTAGTCCACAAAGACCAATCTGGATTTATTCCTGGTAAGGGATGCGACATCAACCTCAGGCGGGTGTTCACGAATATATCCGCTCGACACATCAACAGTGGCTCTAGGGTCATCGCATCGCTTGATGCGGAAAAAGCATTTGACAGTGTCGAGTGGATATATTTGTGGGAGGTACTTAAAAAATTCGGAGTGGGCCCCAAGTGTATCACATATATTAACGCCCTATATGCCACTCCCAGGGCTAAGGTCGGGACAGGTAATAGGATCTCCTCCTTCTTTGGCCTGGGTCGTGGCACCCGTCAGGGATGCCCGCTGTCACCTGCACTTTTTGCACTGGCAGTGGAGCCCCTGGCGGCAATCCTTCGCTCCTCGGCTGAGGTGACTGGACTTCGAGTTGCAGGACTGGAGGAAAAGATCTCCTTATATGCGGACGATCTACTACTGTACCTAGCTGACCCGCAGGTATCTCTCCCCGCAGCTCTCTCCATAATTTGGGAATTTGAGAAATACTCCGGATTGGTGATTAACTGGAATAAATCATTATTACTACCCTTAGATCCATACCCCTCCTTACCACCACAAACACACACCCTCCAAGTGGTTCCTATAATTCGATACCTCGGCATTGATATCTCTGCGGATGAAACAGACTTCTGTAAGCTAAACTTGGTCCCCCTCCTGACCACTATTAAAGGGAAGTTGAGAGCCTGGGCAACACTTCCTATATCCTTGATCGGGCGAAGTAACATATTTAAAATGTGCATACTCCCCAAACTCTTATATATCTTTCGGAATACACCGGTGCTGATTCCCAATCACATATTCTCCGAACTAGACAAACTTGTGGGATCTTTCCTATGGGGCCCCTCACCCTCTCGGATTGCTCTAAATAGCCTACAGTTACCTGTGGATAGGGGTGGGATTGCACTTCCCAAGCTCAAATTTTACTACTGGTCTGCTGTTCTCACTACTGTATACTGGTGGTTTGCACAGTCCGAATACAACCCAGCCACGGTGCTGGAGGCGGCGCTGTTAGGGTCCTTTAATGCCCTCTCCAGTCTTCCTTTTCGGGGACCCAAAGCCCTTCCCTCATTAACCACCTCTATGAGGACTACCGCTACTGTGTGGGAGATTGCGGGCAGATATATATCCCAGGCGGAGCAATGGTCTCCACACACCCCGCTCTGGAATAACACCAAACTGCGGGAATTTACTACTATACCCGACCCCTCTGCCTGGGCAGACAAAGGCATCCTTAAGCTAAGAGACATCACAGAGAACAATTCTATTCGTCAGTTTAATGACCTTAAACAATCATTTAATTTACCAAACTCAATGCTATTTAGATATTTCCAATTACGCCATGCCTTCCAGACTCAGTTCAGAACAGCTGACCTCCTAGTGCAATCTCACCCCTTAGAGGACCTTTTATCCCATTCTGGATTAATTGGGGTGACCTCTCAAATATACACTGTGCTTATTAACAAAGAGGCCAACTCGAATATCAAACTCCTGAACAGATGGCAGGTTGAGGTTCCTGATCTCACACTCACGGAATGGAATGAGGCTATAGCCCATATGATATCCACACCGATAGCGGCTAGACATAAACTAATCTCACTTAAATTTCTATATAGAGCATACATTACCCCATACAAACTTTCCAAAATGAGACGAGGGGAATCTGGGAAATGTTGGAGGTGTCAGGAAGATAGAGCTGACTTTATACATGTATTTTGGAGCTGTATTAGAATAAGGGATTTCTGGGCTGATGTTCATGACATGCTTTCTACACTCTTTAACGGTCTAATACCCTATACTATTAAGGCCTTACTACTTGGAATCTTTGGGGAAATTGCACTCTCTGATAAGAAGCTATATCTAGCCCGTTTAATACTTATGTACTCCAAAAGAGCAATCACCCTACAGTGGAAGAAAACAGCCCCACCAACATTAGCAGCCCTCAAAACAGAAATCAATCTGGATATCCCCATATATAAAGCTGTTTATGAAGCTAGAAAATCTACTAAAAATTTTTATAAAATCTGGAAGTGCTGGCTGAAAATCTGTAACCTGGACCTGTAAATGATACACAAATTTTGGAATGTAACCCATATGTCAAGTACTGTATTTATACTATCTGTATGCACTGCCATGCTGCAGGGAGAGGGATTGGGCGGAGGGCGGAACAGGGAACCTTGTTGGGTATGTTATGTTTAGTATGTTCTTAAAAAAAACAAAACCAATAAAAATGTTTTACACAAATATCCCCTGTCCCCATCCTGCAGCTGCCTGGTAATTAGTGCCTCGTGGCTCTGCATAATGCAGAGAAGTCCTGAGACAGCACCGGACATCTCGGCTTCGGTCTCCCTTCGGGTTGAAGGGTGGCCAGGGGCCAATCGACGCCTCAGTGAGGGTGTAGCTTCTTCACCCCGGCCTCTGCCTTGTGTAGGGGTTGCCCTGCGTGGCGCTTGTGCCCGAGTTTCCCCTGCCGTTTGTTGTTGTTGTTCTTCTTCTTCTTCATGGGTCGTAGGAGGTTGAGCTTCATCACTAGGAGCTGTGGTCACCTCATGTTCCATGTCTTCACCCAAGTCTATTTCAGTCGGTTCCACGTCTTCAACATAAGTTAATGACTGCCGCCTCCTCCTCCTCTCTGGTATAAATGTGACATCCGTTGTCTCATCATCAAACTCCTCGCTGGTGTACTGTGCCTCTGCCTCCTGTTGTTCCTCAAAGTTGTCTTGAGTCCTGTCGATGATAAAAACGATATATTGGTTTGCCAAACAACATCACATACAATGTGGCCTACATTCACAGAGCTTTGTCATACATTTATCAAACACTTTA
This sequence comes from Hyperolius riggenbachi, assembly GCF_040937935.1. Lineage (NCBI taxonomy): Eukaryota > Metazoa > Chordata > Amphibia > Anura > Hyperoliidae > Hyperolius > Hyperolius riggenbachi. Next base: position 293,230,096 of record NC_090649.1, read on the forward strand.
TCAAACGACATTAGGTAAATTAGCAAACGTTTGAGAAAGTATTCGATAAAGGTTTGATAAAGCCCTGTGAATTGAGGCCTGTTTTGTCAATACATAATCAAAGTCATGGTAGTTGTCTGTCAACGTCATATACAATGCCTTCTCAGTTCATGGTCACAATAGTGGTACTTACTCTCTCGGTTCCACGCTTGCATTTAGGAATGTCAATTGTTGTGCAAATTGATAGTCCTTTTTTTTGGAGGAGTCACTGCCACTTCTTTCTTCTTCGGCTTTGCGCTTGAGGAACTTGACATAGGCGTCCCGAATACTGTGCCATCGTGTTTTGTACTTTTCACCTGCAAAGACATAAAAAATTGATTTTGATTATTTCTCTTGTAGGTACATCTCAACTGGACAAACGTATGCATCGCTACATGTCACTTTTCGGATTGGGAAGAGCACGGTGTCAGGCATCGTTGTGAGTACCTCAAGGATCATTTGGCGAAGACTGAGGTCCACATATATGCCAGTGCCAGACACCCAGAAATGGCAGGAGATCGCCCAGCGCTTCTGGACCCAGTGCAAGTTTCCAAATTGTGTTGGCGCGCTGGATGGCAAACACATTCGGATTCAGAAACCCATGGGGAGTGGCAGCCATTACTTTAACTATAAGAAGTATTTTAGCATTGTGCTAATGGCAGTGGCCGATGCGGACTACAACTTTGTCTATGTGGATGTGAGGTCGTACGGAAGTTCCAATGACTCTGGAATCTTCCAGGATACGGCCCTTTGCCAGCGGATGGAGCAAGGCAGACTGCATCTCCCTGATGACAGACCCTGGCCTGGGACAAGGGCACCGGCCTACCCCTATGTGTTTGTGGGGGACGAGGCCTTCGCCTTGTCCAACCATGTGATGCGGCCATACCCAGACAGGGGCCTTGATGCCAGGCAGCTACACTTCAACGCTCGTTTGAGCCGAGCTCGGAGAATGGTGGAATGCACATTTGGGATCCTGGTGTCAAAGTGGAGGGTGTTCCACACGCCAATGCTGTTGAAGCCGACCAACGCAGTCGACGTGGTGAAGGCAGCGTGCATCCTCCACAACTTTGTGCGCCAGGAGGAAAATGACACTCCTGAACCCCCAAATGTGCTTCCAATACTGCCGTTGAGGAGGTATGCCACCAGGCCAAGGGCAGTGTCCCTCCGCAACAGGGACCTACTGAAAAACTATTTCTATACCCCGCCAGGACGACCCTGAATACTGTTTTGTTTTTACTGTATTTTTTGAGTTTTTCCCATTTGTTAAGATTTGTTACACTTTTTAAATTACTGTAATATTTTTAAATTTGTTAAAATGTACAATAAAAATGTTGTTTACAATTTTCATTGGTCCATCTGGATGTTGTTTGCGCTCAAAGCTTGCGTGTCTAGGCCACAGGATTGGACTTGCGGCCCAGACACGCATGCTACAAGGTTGTGGCAGGGCCACAGTTGGCTGGGCAACAGGTGGGTAGGGCACAGGTAGGTAGGCCACGACACAGGTGGGTGGGACACAGGTGGGTAGGACACAGGTGGGTAGGCCACGGCACAGGTGGGTAGGCCACGGCACAGGTTGGTAGGCCACGGCACAGGTGGATGGGACTCAGGTGGTTAGGGAACAGGTGGTGGGTAGGCCACGGCACAGGTGGGTGGGACACAGGTGGGTATGCCACGGCACAGGTGGGTAGGCCACGGCACAGGTGGGTAGGCCACGGCACAGGTGGGTAGGCCACGGCACAGGTGGGTGGGACACAGGTGGGTAGGACACAGGTGGGTAGGCCACGGCACAGGTGGGTAGGCCACAGCACAGGTGGGTGGGACACAGGTGGGTAGGCCATGGCACAGGTTGGTAGGCCACGGCACAGGTGGGTGGGACACAGGTGGGTAGGACACAGGTGGGTAGGCCATGGCACAGGTGAGTAGGCCACGGCACAGGTGAGTGGGACACAGGTGGGTAGGACACAGGTGGGTAGGACACGGCACAGGTGGGTAGGCCACGGCACAGGTGGGTAGGCCACAGCACAGGTGGGTAGGCCACAGGTGGGTAGGGAACAGGTGGTGGGTAGGCCACGGCACAGGTGGGTGGGACACAGGTGGGTAGGCCACGGCACAGGTGGGTAGGCCACGGCACAGGTGGGTGGGACACAGGTGGGTGGGCAACACACATCAACAGCAAAAGTGGAATACATCACAATCAAACAAAACACATATGAAAAGCCACAAGCCCCCCAAAACAACACTTGTAGTCAACATACCCTCTGCCGTTTGTTGTTTGCGGTTCAGGTTGGTAAAACCCTCCACATACAGTTTTGCAATATTCTGCCACTGCCTTCTGCAAAGCCTCACATTGCTGTGGTCCTTGTCCCCCTTGTCCCACAGGGCAGGTATCTGTTGCACCTGTAGAATCAGGTCCTCCGCTGTGTAGGGCCTCACCTCCACCTCCGACATACTGTCAAACAGCTCCAGAAAAAAGTCACTGCTGCTCCACTCCTGAAATGCTGGGCCCATGTGTCCCCATCCAAAATGGCCGCCAGTACCATAGAGAACGCATAGGAAGTGGGGTAGAACATCCTGTTTTTATAGCCAGTGTGTTCTGTGCTTTCCGTTTCCCATTGGTTGCAATGAGCGCATGGTGCAGTCAGGCTCCGTTCCAGCTCCGGTCCGGGTGCGTGGGCCGGATCAGCCGGACCCAAAAAATAGCGCATGTTGGAAAAGTGTCCGGAGTCCGGATCCGGTCCGGCTCCGTACTGTACGGAACGGATACGTGTGAACGTCCGCATAGCCTTTGCATTGCTATGCGGAACGTACGTTCCGTTTGTACAGTATACGGTCCAGATCCGGCCCGGCGAATCCGGACAGGGAATGCTAATGTGAACCGGGCCTTACATCAGGAATTACAGATTCATGAACCCTTACAGATGGGTTCGGATCTAGTTCTGAAACATGCCTGAAGAAGAAACTTAAAGTTTCGAAAGCTTGCAAAGAAATCTTGTACAGTTAGTCATTAAAGGTATCACCTAAACAACTTTTGTTTTTATGTCTTCGGATTCACTCAATGACTAATACCCAACCAGACACAACTGAACCCTTACATGCATTTGTTACCGAGGAACCTTTGCCCAATAATGCCCAGCATTATTGTGGTGTTCATACTTCTGGCCTGTAGGTAGCACTGTGATATTACTCTGAAACTATGTGATAATGCATTATTATATGTGATCTATTTACGCTGTTCTATGATTGTTTATTCCTGTTCCTGCCTGTCAGTTTGTGTACTGGATATAAGCAAAGCATGGCTTGATGTTTACAGAACTGCAGTAACTTGTAAATTAACCTAGTTCCACTTATTCTGCCTCAGTGATTACTGAACACAATAATTATAACCTTTCAACTAAAGCAGTGACCTTTAAACTAAGGTCAGCTGGCCAACAGAGAAAAACCATAGTGAGCACTGTCCTATCAGCATTTACACATTTGCGTGTTTACGTCTGTGTTTGCTATTCACTCTGCGAACAGCGTGTTGCCAAGTTTAACCATCACTATACAGGTTTTGCAAAAAGAACCAGCAAACTCAGAAGTTGCAAAGTTATTTGCTCATGTGATTCATCATAAAATGTTTGCATTAATTTCTTCTATTTTTAAACAGTAAATACATGTTTTGTATTTGCTCCAGAATAATGCAGTTTCTGTTATAAATGCCTGTTTCTGTTTATAATGCAGTTTCTGTTATAAATAACCTGGGGCTTCCTCCAGCCCCCTGCAGCCCACAAGGTCCCTTGGTGTCCTCTGGGTCCCCTCCGTGGTCCCACAGGAAATCAGGGATGCAACATCCTCTAGGCTAAAGAGAAGGAAAGTGGTAAATATCGCAATGTACCAATTTGTCTTATGCTGGGAATACACGGTACGTTTTTGCCGCTCGATTGAGCCATTTAGATGGCTCGATTGATAATTTCTGACGTGTCCGATCACCCACCCGATCGATTCCGCATGGGGGACAATGGAAAAAGATAAGGAAGATAAGAAAATTGCCCGCGGAATCGAGCGGGAATCGATCAGGCAGCAAAATCGAGCTGCAAAAACGCACCGTGTATTCCCAGCATAAGACTTTGATTAGACTAATGCTAGGTACACACCATACAATTTTCTGTTAGATTTACCTACCAGATAGATAATTTCTAACATGTTGGAAATGATCTATCTAACCATCTATCTGCCTAGCAATTAGGCATTGTTCTACTCAGCAGGAGATAACCAGAAGACAATGCACCAGAGATAATGACCAGTCTCTAATGCTGGGCATACACAGTACGTTTTCTACTGTGTAAACGAGCCGCTGGCTCGATTCCAGCGCGTCCCCGCTCGTCCCCGCGGGGCGCCCGGATCAATTCCCGCTCGTCCCCTCGGGCGCTTCCTTATCTTCCGCTTGTTTCTTCTTTTGTCCTGCCCGCCGGTATCGAGCGCGGAATCGATCCGGTGGGGTATCGGACACGTCGGAAATTATCAATTGAGCCATCAGCGGCTCGATTACACGGTAGAAAACGTACCGTGTATGCCCAGCATAATGCTGGGTTTACACCATACAATTTTCTGTTCGATTTACCTGCCAGAGAGATAAAGCTCAACGTGTTGGAAATGTATCTATCTTACGATCTAACTGTCCAGCAATTAGGCATTGTTCTACTCAGCAGGAGATAAACAGAAGACAATGCACCAAAGATAATGACCATTCTCTACAGAAAATAATCTAATTATGCATTCTAACAGAAAATCTAACAGAAAAATCTAACAGAAGAATCTAACAGAAGAATCTAACAAATTGTATGGTGTAAACCCAGCATTAAGGTGTGTACTCACGCACTACTAAAAAGAATGACGGGTCCGTCAGACCCTCCCGCTTGGCGGTCGTTCTCGACAGTAGTGCGTGTGTACAGTCTGTCTGCAGAAACAGCCTTATCAGTCTGCAGAACGCCTGTACACACGCACTACTGTCAGGAGAACGACCGCCCAGTGGGAGGGTCTGACGGTCGTTCTCTTTAGTAGTACGTGTGTACGCACCTTAATGCTGGGTACACACCATGCGTTTTCTAGCTCGATCCGCGGGTTGATCGGGATCGATTCGATTTTTTCCGACATGCTCGATCGGGTTTCGATTGATCCAGCCATCGATTTTGCATGTTAAGTATGTAAAATCGACGACAGGAACGATCGAAACTGAAATCGAGCATGTTGGAAATAATCGAATTGATCCCGATCGACCCGCGGATCGAGCGGGAAAACGCATGGTGTGTACCCAGCATTAAGAAAATAACAGGAAAAAATCTAACTGAAAATTGTATGGTGAAATCTAACAGAAAATTGTATGGTGTGTACGAGGCATAAGCATTACCTTGTACTCATACTGTGCTGCGTGATCTGGTTTTCTTGTATTCCTGTATTGTCGTATTGCTGTATGCCACCCCTAAATTTTGTCTGTAACCTTAACTAATGTCCAGCGTAATATGTTGGCGCTTTATAAATACAATAATACATACATTTGTTATTTCAACTATTTTCATTAAAATGTAAGGTTTATATGATTTGCAAGACAGTGCATTGTTTTTACTTACATTTTGCCCAGTGTTTCAAATCTTTTGGAAATGGAGTTGTACATTTTCAACTTTCTTGGACAATATTACCATAATAGCAAGTGTGCATTTTGAAATTACCTTCCTTGGTCAGGTGATTATCTCTCACCACCATGTGCATCACCAGATTCCATGTGGGCTTCAGTACCGAATCAGCCTCCTGCAGCCCTCCCAATGTTGAGGTTACGTGTTATACAATACAATACAATACCATTTCTATAGCGCTTTTCTCCCATAGGACTCAGATTCAGGCTCTCTCAGATTCAGTAATTGGTAGTAGGATGAAGTATTCACACAACAATAGTTATAATTCTGCAAATGCCAAACTGAACAGGTGGGTTTTCAGTCCGGATTTAAACACGGCCAGGGATGGAGCTGTCCTGATCTGTTGAGGTAGGGAGTTCCAAAACATAGGGGCAGCATGACAGAAGGCTCTGGGACCAAAAGTTTCCAAGTGGACTCTGGGTATGACTAGATTATTAGAACCTGTGGATCTGAGAATGCGGGGATTGCTTCGCAGCCTCAACATATCTTTCATGTATCCAAGGCCCAGATTATTCAGGGATTTAAATGTCAGTAGGCCGATCTTGAATAGGACCCTCCATTCTATAGGTAGCCAGTGAAGGGAGTGCAGGACTGGCGTTATGTGGCAGTGACGGGGTTGGTTGGTTAGCAGTCTGGCAGCAGTATTTTGTATCAGCTGTAGGCAGTACAAGACCTTTTTTGGAAGGCCAGTGTAGAGAGCATTACAGTAGTCCAGTCAGGATGTGCTGAAGGCATGGACTAAGGTTGGCAGATCTTCTGGGGGGATGAGGTGCTTGATTTTTGCAATGTTCTTCAGGTGAAAATAGGATGATTTCACCACAGCAGAGATTTGAGTTCTGAAGTTTAAATTCCCATCAATTAGAACTCCCAGGCTACGCACATGATCAGAGCTGCGTAGATCCGTGCCTCCTATTCCCAGTGATGAAGACTGCAAGTTAAGTTGTTTTGTTATCATGATCTGCCCTCCAATCAGAAGGACTTCAGTTAGTTGGAGACATATTGGAGACTAAGCGGCTGGGCCTCTAGCGTCCGCCTGGAGAGCCCTGAAGACTTCCTGCATTTGCCGCTCGCTCTCCCGCCGCGCATATCGGGAGGGGGCCCCCCGAGGTGAGGAAGGGAGGGAGGATAGGAGTTGGGCCCCCCACCCGGATAGCTACCCACCCGGCTACCTAACCACCTACCCACCCACCAGGCTTCCTACCTACCCACCCGACTACCTAACCACCCACCAGGCTTCCTACCTACCTACCCACCCGGCTACCTACCCATCCACCAGGCTTCCTACCCAACCACCCACCCGACTACCTAACCACCCACCCGGCTACCTACCCACCTACCCACCTGGCTACCTACCCACCCAGCTACCTACCCACCCGGCTACCTAACCACCTACCCACCCGGCTACCTACCCACCCACCCACCAGGCTTCCTACCTACCCACCCGGCTACCTACCCACCCACCAGGCTTCCTACCTACCTACCCACCCGGCTACCTACCCACCTACCCACCCGGCTACCTAACCACCCACCCACCCGGCTACCTACCCACCCACCCACCAGGCTTCCTACCTACCCACCCGGCTACCTACCCACCCACCAGGCTTCCTACCTACCTACCCACCCGGCTACCTACCTACCTACCCACCCGCCTACCTACCTACCCACCCGGCTACCTACCTAACCACCCACCTGGCTACCTACCGGGCTAGTTACCAACCCACCAGGCTACCTACCCACCCGGCTACCTACCTACCTACCCACCCACCAGGCTACCCACCCACCAGGCTTCCTACCTACCTACCCACCCTGCTACCTACCTAACCACCCACCCGGCTACCTACCTAACTACCTACCGGGCTAGTTACCAACCCACCCACCAGGCTACCTACCCACCCACCAGGCTACCCACCCACCAGGCTACCTACCTACCTACCCACCCGGCTACCTACCTAACCACCCACCCGGCTACCTACCTAACCACCCACCCGGCTACCTACCGGGCTAGTTACCAACCCACCCACCAGGCTACCTACCCACCCACCAGGCTACCTACCTAACCACCCACCCGGCTACCTTCCGGGCTAGTTACCAACCCACCCACCAGGCTACCTACCTACCCACCCACCAGGCTACCTACCTAACCACCCACCCGGCTACCTACCGGGCTAGTTACCAACCCACCCACCAGGCTACCTACCTACCTACCCACCCACCAGGCTACCTACCTACCTACCTACCGGGCTAGTTACCCACCCACCCACCAGGCTACCTACCCACCAGGCTACCAACCCACCCACCCACCAGGCTACCAACCCACCCACCCACTCACCCACCCACCAGGCTACCTATCCACCCAACCACCCATGGGAGCTGCGCGCCGGATGGAGGCTGGGACAGGAGGTCTGCTGCTGCAGGTGAGTAAATGTTTTTGTTTTTTTATTTATATTAGCAGGTGTATGTTCTGGGCAGGTCTGCCACATGATTGCATGTATTTTCTGCGCAAATCTGCCGACATGATTGCATGTATTTTCTGGGCATATCTGCCGACATGATTGCACGTATTTTCTGGGCATATCTGCCGACTTGTTTGCATGTATTTTCTGGGCATATCTGCCGACTTGTTTGCACGTATTTTCTGGGCATATCTGCCGACTTGATTGCACGTATTTTCTGGGCATATCTGCCGACTTGTTTGCACGTATTTTCTGGGCATATCTGCCGACTTGATTGCACGTATTTTCTGGGCATATCTGCCGACTTGATTGCACGTATTTTCTGGGCATATCTGCCGACTTGATTGCACGTATTTTCTGGGCATATCTGCCGACTTGATTGCACGTATTTTCTGGGCATATCTGCCGACTTGATTGCACGTATTTTCTGGGCATATCTGCCTACATGATTGCACGTATTTTCTGGGCATATCTGCCGACTTGATTGCACGTATTTTCTGGGCATATCTGCCGACATGATTGCACGTATTTTCTGGGCATATCTGCCGACATGATGTGTATTTTCTTGAGAAAACCTGCACAATTATGTGAATTTTCTGGGGAAAGGGTCACCAAAACTTGGGCCCACTGTCTTTGTGTTGAACTTTTCAAGGGAACCTGAGGTGAGAATAATATTGAGGCTGCCATATTTCTCTCCTTTTAAGCAATACCAGTTGCCTGGCTGCCGTGCTGGTCCTCTGCCTCTTATTCTTTCAACCATAGACCCTGAACAAGCATGCAGCAGGTCAGGGGTTTCTGACAATATTGTCAGAACTGAGAAGATTAGCTGCATGCTTGTTGCTGGTGTAATTCAGTTTATTACTGCAGCCAAATAGATCAGCAGGGCCGCCAGGCAACTAGTATTGTTTAAAAGGAAATAAACCCTCAGCCTGGGTTCGCTTTAAGTTACAGTTAGCTCCGCCCTCATCCGGTCATTGCCATGCCCATTTTTTTTGCCGTGCAGAAAGGTCTAGCAGTATGAGGATCGAGCACTCTCCTCTGTCTCTTGCCATGAGCAGGTGGTTGCATATTTGGATGAGGGCAGTTTCAGTGCTGTGGTGTTTCCTGAAGCCAGACTGGAATGGGTCATAACTGTTGTTTTGTAGGATTTTGGCTTCTAGCTGGAAGTAAACAGCTTTTTCAAGTAGCTTGACCAGAAAGGGGAGGTTAGAGACAGGTCTGTAGCTGGTCATTGCATCTGGGTCCAGGGAGTGTTTTTTGAGGAGAGGCCTGAGGATTGCTTATTCAGTAAAGCACGAAATATCCCTGATTGTAAGGAACAGTTAACAATTTTGAGGAATACCGGTACGAACAGGTCGGGGCAGTTCAACATGAACTGTGTTGGGCCAGGATCCAGGTCACAGGTATTTAGGCGGAGGTGAAGGAGGATGCTTGATGTGACTTCTTCATCAATTTCTTTGAAGTTTGACCAAGGTGTTACGTTGTCTCTGCTAATGGTCTTCGGCGCTATATTAGGCTCAGATGCTGTAAGTTGGATGGCGAACCTTATAGCGGAGACTTTGTCTGTGAAGAAATGGGCAAATTGGTCACAGAGGTCCTTTGAAGACTCAATATTAAGTTTTTGACATGCCAGGTTGCAGAGTTTTTCCACTGTGCGGAACAGTTGGGCTGGTTTGTTAACTGCATTTGCAATCTCTTGTGATAGAAAGGATGATTTTTTTCCCATGATTACCTTTTGGTAGTTCTTCAAGTGGAGGATTAAGGCATGTTTGTCTTCTGGGGACTGAGATTTGCGCCACAGTCTCTCAAGTTTTCGGCCTTGTCTTTTCAGCTCTTTTATAGCGTTATCAAACCACTGTGCATGATGGTGTGGAGTAAGATATTTGGTGCACAGAGGAGCAATGGTCTCAAAGGTGGAGGACACACATTTGTTGTATTTAAACACCAGAGTATCAGGGTCCAAGCTGGAGTCAGTCAATTAATCAAAGCTAAGGTTATCTCGGATATGTTGAGGTGTTAGCCCTTTTAAGCGGCGGTATTTTATTTGATTCTTGACCTGGTGTTTGACAGCTGGTATTGAGAGGGAGAAGTGGATAGTGTGATGGTCTGACCAGGCAACAGGATTAATTTCCACATTGGCTATTGATAGCTCAGTATGGAATATAAGGTCCAGAGAGTGACCTTTCCTGTGAGTAGCAGAGCTGATTGATTGGAGGAAGCCCAGTTCATGTAAGGCACGAGGTAGCTCTATTCCAAATTGTGAAGAGGAGTCATCCACCCATGTATTGAAATCTCCAAGAACAATCCATCTGGGGTGTTCCAGTGTTAGGTTGCATAGAAGGTCTACAAGTTTCTTAAGGAAGTCTGAGTATTTTTCTGGTGGGCGGTAGATCAGCAATATGTTAATGTTTTTCTCAGCTGAAAGTTGCACCCCCAAGCATTTAAACGAGTTGAAACGTGTTGAAATGGACATAGAGCATACAGGTTTGCTAATCCACACTTTTTGCTCTGAAGAGTTTTTTGTTCTGCATGTTTCACCGATCACCATATCTATGACAGCAGTTTACAAAGTGGCAATCAGAATTTATTCTTTGGTGACCAGCGCTTTGATTGCCATATCTTAATAAATCAGAAGTTTATTTCACTTAAATGGACCACCAGCTGTGATCGGTATTTTTTGCTATAAAAGCAGTGGTCCACAGTTGACTAAATTTCATTGAGGCCACACACTGGTGACGAGTCAGTTAAAAAGGTTACCGTGTGGCAGCCGACATTTAGGCGATGCCATAGGTCATAATGTCAATTATGGCTATAGTGGCACTCAGTGAATAATTTAGGTGGCGGCAAAAGACAGAGCCCAAATTTTGATAAAATAGTGTAATTCAGCTGCCAGCAATTGAGTGTTGTCCCCACTGTACCACGGTTTGGCACAGGGTTAGCGATTTTTTGCTTCACCCTGGGCCCAAATTTACTGACACCTTTATTACATGTACGCAATTGAGAATTCTAAATACAGTAATCAGCATTAAAGTACAATCAAATAGTGGTACTTTGAAAGAAACTAGCAATACCATGGAAAGGGGTGCTCCTAAATATACATGGTAATTGTTTAAGGTTATCACTACTTCTCGATTTGGTAATCTAAAAAATGTTATTCTGGAGAAAGAATGGGTCTTTTTTGACTATTAGCCTGTTTGTCTTCTTGGAATAACAATATTCCCATGATTACTCCATTAGTTCCCAGTCTTCTTCTGTAAAGAATATTGTATATCCCTTGGCTCAAATCTACTAGTGCTCGGTTCATCCCAACATATCTGATCAATCAACCTCTGATCAACCTCAGACACGCAATCATTAAATGGGTGATCGAGCATGGTAGTGAATTTTTGTTGAGTCTATATAAACAAATAACTGGAGAAGACAGAGTTCAGTATATTGCCAAAAGCATACCCTGGCATGTGGCTGCCGGGGAGCCCTTCTCTTTATTTGCCAGCATGAGCTGGGGCTGCCACATGGCGGAGACAAGGCCTTGGAGTAATGGAGTTTACCCACAGCATGCCCTTGTCAAAAGTTTTTGTTTCATGGGATCCGGTGAGAACTGGGATTTGACAGTCAGGACCTGGAAGAGACATGTGGATTCCAAGGTAATCTGCTACATCAGGCTCAACAGAATTGGGCTGTGGCAGTGTAATAAAAAAAAAGTGGAAAAAAATATGTACGGCAACACTTATGAGGGCCACATTAATCAAGGAGACACTGATTGGGGCCACAATCATGGATAAGGTACTAATGGAGAAACAGCAATAAAGAGGTACTAATAGAGGAAAATAATTAAGGGGTCTCTAATGCCTGGTACATACAGTGCAATTTCCCATGAGATCGACGGGTAAAATTTATAATTTCTGACAAGTCCGCTCAGGTTTCCAATCGATTTTCCGATCAATTGTGTGCAAAGTAATAAATCGATAAGAAACCTGATCGGACCTGTCATAAATTATCTATTCAACCCGTTGATCTGATGGGAAATTGCATGTTGTGTACCAGGCATTATATGAGAAACAAAAAAGAAGGAAATAATAATAAGAAAATAATGAGGTTCCTATTATGAATGAAATGGGTCTGGGTGGAATGTATTAGGTGCTCTAGAGAGCTCTGAGATGGGGCCACCTTCAGGTGCAGGGCCTTATTGTTTTTCCTAGCGTGGTCACCCAGAGATGTTTTGTCTCCAGATAAGAAATTAGTCCTCGATACATCATTCACATCTCACTGTAAAGGACAGTTTATGAAGCTATTTGCCTCAATAACTGTGCAGCAAAGTGTAGTGATGTGAAATGATCATATCTTCATTTATATGATGAGTTACCTTAAAGAAGGAGCACTGTTTTTGTTTCATAATTTCGGAACATGATTGGGTGTTTGGATGCTTGAAGGGAACACAAGACTGTTGCTTCTCACTGCAAACTTGAAGAAAGCAGGAGTGCTGAGTGCTGAGTCAGTGATCTTCAACACAAGTAGATCAGGTGTAACTGCTTGCAATGGAACCCTACAGAAAACATCATTAAGGGCCACTCCAAGGTAATCCCTGCAGTTAGATGAGCCATTTTAGAATAGTAACAACCATTACTGTACAGAATAATAACTAGCTTTCATATCGAGCTTCCCAACAGAGAACAATTCATTTTATCCAAATATGTTGTTAAGGATGCTATTGCAGTTTTTACCTTTTATGGATGGCGATAAACGCTAAATAGAAGGGAGTCTCAAGCAAATTTGGAGCTCAAAGTAAGATTTCAAACAGAAGGACTGACCATACAAAAAACAAGCATGGCTATTGTTATTAAAGAAATGTTATGTGAACAAACACATATGCAAACTGTGCATGCCTAGTAAACATTAACAAGCTCATTTTGTGCAAAACACTCATTTGTTCATGGCCTCGGATTCTGCTGGAACGAGGGGCACAATGGAGGCCACAGTCAGGTGGCCACATGCATAAACTTATAAGAGCACCAGACTATATTTAATTTTACAGTTAATTTAAAGTTCAGGTTTGCTTTAACAGGAAGCCAGCCAAACCCATTTTTTGCTTCCTTCAGTTACCATATGAAGTTTGTATACTATATGATGCTCACTTAGTAAAAATGGCAACCGACCAAGGACAAGCTTTAGGGCTTGTTTCCATATCACGTGATTCCTCGAGATGGCACTTGTGATCCCATTCATTATAATGAATGGGATTGCAGTCACAATCTCCCCAAAATGCAGGCAACCATGCTCTGCAATTCCATAGTGAATTTGCAGCGCATGTATGGAAACATGAGACTGCAGTCTATGCACTCTCTGATGCCCCTGCGATCGCATTTCCATAAGCGTGGCTAAAAGCGTGCATATGGAAATGAGTCCTTACTTTCACTGTGTGACATACATGCAGTAGCAAACATGGCAGAGCAGCAATCTCAGTGGAGAGGGGAGAGGTAGACACATACAGACTGTACAGTCTCACTGCCAGACATGAAAGCACTACAGGATTGCTTTATAAGATAGTTTGTAAAATAGAGTTTTTGCATATAGGCAGTAGTTCTGGTTCCTGTCAATGGACACATAATTAAAAAACACTTTATAGGAAAGTGAGGTAACCCAAGGTGATCACCATACCTGGTGCACGCTTATACAATATGGAGGTAAACCAAAATAAAGTGACAATTGTCTCAAAATAATGCAAATTTATTCAAAAAATCGAATGCAAATACATCTTGTGCTGTAATAATTCAATGGTATATATGTAATTAAAGCGCCGGGAAATTTGAGCTCAGGGTAAAGCCGAAAAATGCCTCACCCTGCTCCTGCAAAAGTACCAGCGGCGTTAATTACTATTCCCTCTCCAGGCCGCCATTGACACTGAGGAGATACGTAATTCGGCTTCCTATAGCTATTGTTATTAAATTACGCTGTTTTTATAGTCAGTTGGGCTCAGTGTTGGACTGGGAGCTGGAAAAGCTGAGGAAATCCATTTGCTGGCCAAGCAGCAGTAATCAGGTGTTGCTGCTCACAGTGAAGACTTGCTGCAGGTTTCTATTGGGAGGGATAACACAGGGTTTCTGCTGCTTGGCCAGCAGGTGGATTTCCTCAGTTTTCCCGCCTCCCAGCCCGACACTGATTGGGCTCCGTCTTTGACAGCATCCAAATTACTGACTGTGAGCCACTATAGCCATAATTCACACTACAACTGTGCCCAGGTTCCCAGTACTGGCTCCCACAAGCCAATTTGCAAGATATGATGCACATATTTGCAATATTGTTTCTGCCAAATTATATAAATAGAGGGAGAGAGAGGGAGAGGAGGGTAGAGGGGGAAGGCGGGAGAGTAATTAAGTGAAGAAAGGAAAAATGGACAAACATGATGGTAGGATAAGGATTCCCAATATGTAGAAAAAGGTGAAGGTATATCTAAATGACAAAGACATGTGAAAAAAATAAATAGCCAACACCCAGGAATGAGAAAAATGCTGAAAATTAAAATGATAAAATCTTGCATGATTTAAAAATATTGTAATACAGCAATCATTAAGTACACAATGGCCTGTGGAGAAAATGTAACAGCAATTAATACATTTAAAATACACACAGACTCATCATACATAAATATGAAGATAAATAATTCATAAGTAGTACAAAAAAATTCCTTTTTAAAGCCACATCTGATGATGAGCAAAAAAACCAACATGAAAATATCAATGAATATAATAGGTGGCACCAATTAATTGAACTGTATCTATATGCAGTGGTGGACATAAATGTAGCCTCTGCAGAAGTTGTAAGAATTATCTAATGTCCAAGTGTTTACAAGTCATAAAATAAATGCGGTTATTAGTCTAAACCAGCCTTTCTCAACCTTTTTACCCTGGAAAAACTCTGCAAATAACTTTTGGATCTCGAGGAACCCCTGCAAACAATTTTTTGATCTCCAGGAACCCTTGAATTTATTTTGCAGGAGGCATGGTCTTTAAAAGTATGTGTAGCTGTTTATTTCACTACTCCCTATTACACTGCCACTCATTATACTGTCTCCTGAGCCCCCAATTTAGTGCTTCTTGTTACAGTACCACCTATTATAATATGCTCTATTATACTTCCCCCACGATAGGGGAAAATGCCAAGGAACCCCTGCAGAGTGCTCAAGGAACCCTGGGGTTCCAGGGAACCCTGGTTGAGAAAGCCTGGTCTAAACAGTGAGTAGCAAAGCTATTAGGTACATCCTAAGGTGGCCATACACTGGTCGATTTGCCATCAGATCGACCAACAGATAGATCCCTCTCTGATCGAATCTAAACAGAGAGGGATCGTATGGCTGCCTTTACTGTAAACAGATTGTGAATCGATTTCAGAATGAAACCGATCACAATCTGTGGCGCTGCCGCCGCCTGCCCGCATACATTACCTGATCCGGCTGGCGCGAGTCCCCTGGTCTCCGCCGTCTCTTCTCGGCTCCGGGCTCCAGCTTCACTGTACTTCCTGCCGGGGGAAGTTTAAACAGTAGAGGGCGCTCTACTGTTTAAACTTCCTGACCGGACAGGAAGAAGTGAAGCCTGCTGGACTCGGAGCCCAGAAGCAGGAGTGACAGCGGGGACTCGCGCCGGCCGGATCAGGTAATGTGTTGCCGCTGTATTGCGTCGGTCGTCGAGGGGCATTCGAACACCGCTATCGATGCACTCCCGACCCACCGGCGATCGAGCGAAATCTTCCACACGGACAGATCGACGGGAATCGACAGGAACGGTCGATTTCGGACGGAAATCGATCGTTCAGTCAGCGTTTGCGCAACGATTTCACAGTCGATTCTATCAAAGTGATCGAATCGGCTGTATATCGGCGGGAAAATCGTTAGGTGTATGGGCCCCTTTACAGAGACGGAGCAAATATAGCCCGATACCTGTACACAGCAATTTTACTGCAGTTTGGTGAAACAGGGCCGATGTCAATTACAGAAAATTCTCTTATATGACAAATCACTTGAAGACAACCTCTAACTAAAGCTATGGGCAGTAAAACTACCATGCCACAGCTAACTTATGCTGGGTACACACGATACGTTTTTCCGCTCGATTTTCCATCCGATAGTTTTTTCCACTCGATTCTCCGCTCGATTCTTTTATCTTCCACTCGTTTTTCTTATCTTTTTCCATTCCCTTCTATGAGAAATCGACCCAAAAAACGATCGGAAGGAATATCGGACATGTCGGAAATTATCTATCGAACCCATCTATCGAGCAGAAAAATGTATGGAGTATTCCCAGCATTAGAGATAAGTAGTGACCACAATAACATACAAAACAAAAAACATAAGCTTGAACTAAAGCATGTTAATGAATACAGTAGCAATAAAACAACTGCAGACTATCCAACAAGATCCAGTCCCATAGATATGCTATAGTCTGCTTTTGATCTTTCCACACCCTTCCTGGTTGCAAACCTCAACCTTACTATCCTCTCCAATAGGGAACTCTGGAAGTTACCATGCTCTGCACTCAGATCTTCCTGATTGTGGAGTCTGACCACAGAGGTAATTATAGTCACACTCCCACTTGTCCACATTATCACACACCAGCTATACATCAGAGCGTTGTCCGGCTTGTAGTAAAGGGTATGGTCATGTCCTGCAAAGGCGTAGCTCACTCTAGGGGCCCACGTTCACTAGATACATTTTTGCATATTTCCACTGGCAAAAATGCATTAGATCTGGATACCAAAGATGCTATTGTTCCATGAGTAGGTCCTTTCGATTAATTTTCGGTTGACATCAAACTGGAAGAATGAAAATCTGCACCCATGTGTACATACTTGATTTTAGGGACTGCTGGCTAAACAGGGGTCTCTCTGGCTAAATGGGGCTTTCTCTGGCTATATGGGGGGCTCTCTGGTTACCTAAATGGGAGGTTTTCTGGCTACATGGTGGGCTCCCTGACTAACGACAAGGGGGGGGGGGTCTCTGGCTATGTAGGGGTCTCTCTGGCTATATGGAGGCCTCGCTGGCTAAACAGGGGACTATCTGGCTAAATGGGGGCTCTCTGGCTGCATTTGGGCTCTCTGGCTACCTGAACGGAAGGCTCTCTGGTTACCCCCATGGTGGGCTACCCGACTACCTACACGGGAAGGGGGGGGGGTGCTCTCTAGCTGTCTATACTGAAGGGAAACTTATACTAGGACACTGCAAATGACTACCTAATATTGGAGGCTTCTATGGCTAACTAGGCTGGGAAACTGCATCTAGCTCAGTGCTGTCCAACTTCATGGGCATGGAGGGCCATTTTTTTTTCAGACCCCATGGTGGAGGGCCGAAGGTTCTTACTAGAGCCGCAGACACCCCCTCTCCCCCCTCCCCCCGGGAAAAAAATGCAATTAAAGAACAATTAGATTGGCAGCACTTTCCACAAAATGCAATTCAAGATTTCGGTGAAGTTGTGTGGCCGAAAAACATGAGTGTTCTGTTGCGTAGCGCGCCGCGCCGAAAAATGGGTGTGGCCATGGACCAGAATGTGGGTGTGGCCACGGGTGGAGACAAATTTACATGAACTTAGCACTGTGGGACATTAGATTAGGACAGTGGTGGCGAACCTTTTGGAGGCCGAGTGCCCAAACTGCAACCCAAAAGTCACCTTATCTATCTATCCGATATCTATCGCAAGGTGGCAACAGCAATTTAAACTACATACAAACGTTTTAACTCATACATGAACATTATGGAAAAGCCAAGTTGAAAATAAACTGTGAAGATAAACAATTTCATCCATCCTACTCCTGAAAAATGTATTTTTTTTTAGAACCTCCCAGTTTTATTTTCCATTTTAAAAAGCTAAAAAAGTAGGTTTAATGCTGTTGTCTCATATGATGATGATGATTCAGCTTTTCCCATAGTCTCGCAGTTAGCAATCATATGACCCCCAACAAGACAAATTCAGCAATCATGAGGCCCCCAGCAAGACAAATTCAGCAATCATGAGGCCCCCAACAAATCATGAGGCCCCCAACAAGACACATTCAGCAATCATGATGCCCCCAACAAGAAATTTAGCAATCATGAGGCCCCCAACAAATCATGAGGCTCCCAACAAGACATATTCAGCAATCTTGAGGCCCCCAACAAGCCAAATTCAGCAATCATGATGCCCCCAACAAATCATGAGGCCCCCCAACACGACAAATTCAGCAGTCATGAGGCACATAAATAGACAGCATTGCACATAAATAGGCAGAATGCACCTTTAATATGGTAGACACCTCTCACCTGGCTTCTAAATTCTCCTCTACGGGCTGCTGTGCCTGGCTGGCCTGGCAATACTGTTTTTGGCCGGATTGGGGATGATGTGTGGGCTGAAAGGCCTTGCGGTGATGCTGTGGTGTGGCCAGATGAGCTAGTGACAGGTGTCCCCCCAGATGAGGTAGTGACAGGTGCCCCCCCAGATGAGGTAGTGACAGGTGCCCCCCCAGATGAGGTAGTGACAGGTGCCCCCCCCCCCAGTTAGATAGTGACAGGTGCCCCCTCAGCTGAGGTAGTGACAGGTGCCCCCCAGTTAGATAGTGACAGGTGCCCCCTCAGCTGAGGTAGTGACAGGTGCCCCCCTAGTTAGATAGTGACAGGTGACCCCCCAGTTAGATAGTGACAGGTGACCCCCCAGTTAGATAGTGACAGATGCCCCCCTAGTTAGATAGTGACAGGTGCCCCCCAGCCTAGTTAGATAGTGACAGGTGCCCCCCAGCCTAGTTAGATAGTGACAGGTGCCCCCCAGCCTAGTTAGATAGTGACAGGTGCCCCCCAACCTAGTTAGATAGTGACAGGTGCCCCCCAGCCTAGTTAGATAGTGACAGGTGCCCCCCAGCCTAGTTAGACAGTGACAGGTGCCCCCCAGGTAGTGTTGGGCGAACATCTAGATGTTCGGGTTCGGGCCGAACAGGCCGAACATGGCCGCGATGTTCGGGTGTTCGACCCGAACTCCGAACATAATGGAAGTCAATGGGGACCCGAACTTTTGTGCTTTGTAAAGCCTCCTTATATGCTACATACCCCAAATTTACAGGGTATGTGCACCTTGGGAGTGGGTACAAGAGGAAAAAAAAATTTAGCAAAAAGAGCTTATAGTTTTTGAGAAAATCGATTTTAAAGTTTCAAAGGGAAAACTGTCTTTTAAATGCGGGAAATGTCTGTTTTCTTTGCACAGGTAACATGCTTTTTGTCGGCATGCAGTCATAAATGTAATACATATAAGAGGTTCCAGGAAAAGGGACCGGTAATGCTAACCCAGCAGCAGCACACGTGATGGAACAGGAGGAGGGTGGCGCAGGAGGAGAAGGCCACGCTTTGAGACACAACAACCCAGGCCTTGCATGAGGACAAGAAGCGTGCGGATAGCATGCTTTGTACCACCATGCAGTCATAAATGTAATAAAGATAAGTGGTTCAATAAACAGGGACCACGCGGCAACGCTAACCCAGCAGCAGCACACGTGATGGAACAGGAGGAGGCGCAGGAGGAGAAGGCCACGCTTTGTGAGACACAACAACCCAGGCCTTGCATGAGGACAAAAAGCGTGCGGATAGCATGCTTTGTACCGCCATGTAGTCATAAATGTAATAAAGATAAGAGGTTCAATAAACAGGGACCACGCGGCAACGCTAACCCAGCAGCAGCAGCAGCAGCAGCACACGTGATGGAACAGGAGGAGGCGCAGGAGGAGAAGGCCACGCTTTGTGAGACACAACAACCCAGGCCTTGCATGAGGACAAAAAGCGTGCGGATAGCATGCTTTGTACCGCCATGTAGTCATAAATGTAATAAAGATAAGAGGTTCAATAAACAGGGACCACGCGGCAACGGTAACCCAGCAGCAGCAGCAGCACACGTGATGGAACAGGAGGAGGCGCAGGAGGAGAAGGCCACGCTTTGTGAGACACAACAACCCAGGCCTTGCATGAGGACAAAAAGCGTGCGGATATAGCAGCAATGCTTTTTGCCGCCATGCAGTCATAAATGTAATACAGATGAGAGGTTCAATAAACAGGGACCGGAAACGCTAAACCATCCCAGATGTTCATCGGTCATGTTACTTGGTTGGGGTCCAGGAGTGTTGCGTAGTCGTTTCCAATCCAGGATTGATTCATTTTAATTTGAGTCAGACGGTCTGCATTTTCTGTGGAGAGGCGGATACGCCGATCTGTGATGATGCCTCCGGCAGCACTGAAACAGCGTTCCGACATAACGCTGGCTGCCGGGCAAGCCAGCACCTCTATTGCGTACATTGCCAGTTCGTGCCAGGTGTCTAGCTTCATGCCCGGTTTCAGGTCCAGCGGTGCCAGCCACAAATCCGTCTGTTCCTTTATTCCCCTCCAAATTTCCTCCCCTGTGTGCTGCTTATCCCCAAGGCAGATCAGCTTCAGCAACGCTTGCTGACGCATGCCAACAGCTGTGCTGCACTGCTTCCACGATCCTACTGCTGCTGGTGCTGGGTTAGCATTTCCGGATGAGGTACAGCTTTGAGATGCGTTGGAGGAGAAGGAGTCAGAGAGGTAGGTGCTGCTGTTGTTATCCAGCTGTTTGCGGCGTGGGCAACACCCGCGCCGTAGCAGGTGAGGAATCGCTGCCAGGCTCCACAAGGTTCACCCAGTGCGCGGTAAGGGAGATGTATCGACCCTGGCCGAACGCACTCGTCCAGGTGTCAGTGGTGAGGTGAACCTTGCAGGCAACGGCATTCTTCAAGCTTCGGGTTATTTAGCTGACCACGTGCTCATGCAACTCAGGCACTGCAGAGCGCGCAAAGTGGTAGCGGCTGGGAACCACGTAACGTGGGATGGCCACTGACATCATGCCCTTGAAGCTGTTTGTCTCCACCACTCGATATGGCAGCATTTCGCAGGCCAGAAGCTTGGCTATGCTGGCTGGCTGTTACTGCCACGGCCCGGGGGTCATTTGCTGGCAATTTCCTCTTGTGCTCAAACATCTCAGAAACAGACAACTCAACCGTAGCGCTGCACACCGAAGGGCTGTTGGTTGTTGTGTTTGATGAACACTGGGAGACCTCAAGAGCACTAGTCCGGAAAGTGACAGTGTCAGCATCGTCTGATGTTTGTGAATGTTGTGAACCACGCAATGGCTGGGCTACTGCTGCTGCTGAGGCGGGTCTGGTGGTGAGTCTGGTGAACCCAAGGGAGGCAGTGTTGCTGGTGGTACCCTGTCCTGCCGCGTTTGCCCACAGAGTGGGATGTTTGGATAGAATGTGGCGGCTCATGCTGGTGGTGGAGAGGTTGTTAATACTTTTCCCCCTGCTCAGGCGGGTCTTGCACACCTTGCAAATCGCCATGGTAACATCCTCAGTGCAGTCTTCAAAGAAAGCCCAGACTTTAACTGGCTGAGGACTCGGACCTCGTGCGTGATGTGCTGGTGCTGCTTAACCCACTGCTGGACGCTTGAGAGGTCATCCAAGTAATTATCTGGTCCTGTTCTTTTGGATCTGTGAGGGTTGTTGTCCTGGACAACATGGGCAGTATTGAGTGGGTTTTCTTGGGTGCTCCCCTGTGGCCTGTACGTGAACCGTCAGGGGAAACACCTCTTCCCTTGCCCCTCCCTCTTTCACCGGATTTCTTCCTCATTTCACTTATCCTTAAAGTACACGCTGACTGGCAGCAGTACAGTGGCAGTACAGAAATGCTATACAGTGGTGGGTGAGCGGTGTACCACTATTGTCAGCAGTGACACAGAGCACAATGCTATACAGTGGCGGGTGAGCGGTGTACTACTGTTCCCAGCAGACACAGAGTGGAAGTAAACACAATGCTATATAGTGTGGCTGAGCCGTGTACACAGAGTGGCATTAAACACAATGCTATATAGTCTGCTATATAGTCACCCCGAACAGGGTGATGTTCTGCAGAACCCGAACAGTGGCAAACACTGTTCGCCCAACACTACTGGGAGGGAACGCAGATTTTAGTACCTAAACACACGATACAACATGTTTTCCGGGGTCGGACTCTGAGGCACATACAGATGGTCCCGATCATCATCCTCATCATACAACTCTTCTCCTGAGTCTGACCCACCCACCACCTCTGCCACCCCAACATCCCCAGACACAGACCCCTCATCGTCCTCAACATTAACTTGGGATGCTGGCCTGAGCCAGACCTCCTCCTCCACATCAGGCCCCATCATCTCCTCAATGGCAGCCCTCATTAATCGCTCTGGCGACGGACTGATGGACACAACGTTCTCCTCCGGGGAGGGCTGCTGCTGACCACTGGCTGCTGGGGTGGATGTTATAGCTTGCGTGGGGCGTTGGCTGTTGCTGTTGTTGGGAGTGCTGCTCACAGCGGAGGTCTCTGGGGAACTCATGTTGAGCTCATATAGTGGTTGACGGTGAGTGGAGTATTACTGATCCCAGCAATATACACACTGACTGGCAGAGTACGCAATGCTATATAGTGTGGCTGAGCGGTGTACACAGAGTGGCAGTAAACACAATGCTATATAGTCTGGCTGAGCGAGCGGTGTACTACTGTTCCCAGCAGAATCAGAGTGGCAGTAAACAATGGTATATAGTCTGGCTGAGCGGTGTACATAGAGTGTCAGTAAACAATGGTATATAGTCTGGCTGAGCGAGCGGTGTACTACTGTTCCCAGCAGAATCAGAGTGGCAGTAAACAATGGTATATAGTCTGGCTGAGCGGTGTACATAGAGTGTCAGTAAACAATGGTATATAGTCTGGCTGAGCGAGCGGTGTACTACTGTTCCCAGCAGAATCAGAGTGGCAGTAAACAATGGTATATAGTCTGGCTGAGCGGTGTACACAGAGTGTCAGTAAACAATGGTATATAGTGTGGCTGAGTGGTGTACACAGAGTGTCAGTAAACAATGGTATATAGTCTGGCTGAGCGGTGTACACAGAGTGGCAGTAAACACAATGCTATATACTCTGGCTGAGCGAGCGGTGTACTACTGTTCCCAGCAGACACAGAACAGTAAACAGAATGCTATATAGTGTGGCTGAGCGAGCGGTGTACCACTATTCCCAGCAGACACAGAACAGTGAACAGAATGCTATATAGTGTGGCTGAGCGAGCGGTGTACCACTATTCCCAGCAGACACAGAACAGTAAACAGAATGCTATATAGTGTGGCTGAGCGAGCGGTGTACCACTATTCCAAGCAGACACAGAACAGTGAACAGAATGCTATATAGTGTGGCTGAGCGAGCGGTGTACCACTATTCCCAGCAGACACAGAGTGGCAGTAAACAGAATGCTATATAGTGTGGCTGAGCGAGGTACACAGAGTGGCAGTAAACAGAATGCTGAGCGAGCGGTGTACTACTATTCCCAGCAGCGACACACAATGACTGGGGGGGACCCTGGCTAGCGTGGCTGGAGCGCGAACTACCCTGCCTGCCTACCCAAAGCTAAACCCACAGACAAATGGCGGAGATATGACGTGGTTCGGGTATTTATTTACCCGAACCACGTGACAGTTCGGCCAATCAGAGCGCGTTCGGGTCCGAACCACGTGACCCGTTCGGCCAATCACAGCGCTAGCCGAACGTTCGGGGAACGTTCGGCCATGCGCTCTTAGTTCGGCCATATGGCCGAACGGTTTGGCCGAGCACCGTCAGGTGTTCGGCCGAACTCGAACATCACCCGAACAGGGTGATGTTCTGCAGAACCCGAACAGTGGCGAACACTGTTCGCCCAACACTACCCCCAGGCTAGTTAGATAGTGACAGGTGCCCCCCAGGCTAGTTAGATAGTGACAGGTGCCCCCCAGCCTAGTTAGATAGTGACAGGTGCCCCCCAGGCTAGTTAGATAGTGACAGGTGCCCCCAAGGCTAGTTAGATAGTGACAGGTTCCCCCCAGGCTAGTTAGATAGTGACAGGTGCCCCCTAGGCTAGTTAGATAGTGACAGGTGCCCCCCAGGCTAGTTAGATAGTGACAGGTGCCCCCCAGCCTAGTTAGATAGTGACAGGTGCCTCCCAGCCTAGTTAGATAGTGACAGGTGTGAACCCCCCCCCGTTAAATAGCGAGAGGTGTCCAGCGCCTCCTAGCCGCGTTACCTCTGCTGTGTGCTGCCTTCTCCTGTGTCCCCGCTGCCTGTGTCCCCGCTGCCGCTGCTTCACACTCACAGCTCAGACCTCACAGAACGCGGCGACTGAAGCAAGAAGAGTGCGCATAGCACCCACGCGGCTGAACTTCACATGCGGAAGTGACTAATGAAGTCACTTCCGCATGTGACGTACTCAGTATGTATGCGGGTACCATGCGCACTCTCCTTGCTTCAGTCGCCGCGATCTGTGAGGTCTGAGCTGTGAGTGTGAAGCAGCGGCAGCGGGGACACAGGCAGCGGGGACACAGGCAGCGGGGACACAGGCAGCGGGGACACAGGCAGCGGGGACAAGGCCACTATAGGAGGGAGCAGGCATGGCGTCCATAGCGCAAGCCATGCCTGCACCTCAGAGAGACTCAGAGAGAAGAGCGGGCCGCAGCAGGAGGCCTGGCGGGACGGATGCGGCCCGCGGGCCGCCAGTTGGACAGCGCTGATCTAGCTGATTAATACTGGGGGTGCTGGCTACCTATACAAAATGGGGGGGGGGGGTTTATTACCTCCGCCTAACTATATATTGGGAGGGGGGAGCTATCTAATACCATACCTCACAACTTTTTGAGATGAGAAAGAGGGACACTTAAGCCACACCCCTAACCAGGCCTCCGGCACACCCCTGGTCACACATACCATAAAGATTTAATGAGAAAAATATGTTTTTTATAATTCAAACCACACTGGTCCTTCCTATCCTGGTTAATTTACCTTTGTAGTAACATTTTAATATAAGATATATATCAATGTAAAGGATGGAAATAAAGTTTAGGCCTTGTTCACATTGCGTTCCATTCGCGTGGCCGTTAGCATTGGGCGTTTTTTGTTGCGTCTTTTTTTTTCAATTCCCGGTGCTTGGGTGGGCGATTCGTTTTTTTGCTAAGCGCTTTTCTAAGCGTTTTTCCCCAGCGGTTTTGTAATTCACTCCCAGACGCAAGTCAGGAAGTGAACTCTTTGACCCGGAAAATAATAAACACAATGTATTTATTCTTAAAGTAGTAACATTAGCCATACTATGATAGGGAAAAAAACACATATATAAGTAAATACTTGATCTACTTACATAACACTTGTATTGTGCTGTCCACGTTTTGATTTCAGTGAATATTATATAATAAATGAAGAGAATTCTGTTCCCTGGTGGGAACCATGTCTTTTGCCCACAGTTTAGGCTAATTCCTGATGTAATTTCTGCCCTTTACTTTTTTTCTTTTCTCCTCCAATCGCTGAGTCACCTCAGCCTTGCTAGTAAACACAAGTGAGCAAGGGATCGTGTTTCAGATAAGCAGCTAGGTAGGGAAATAAATGGAAGAGGAGGAATATATTATAGATAAAAAGAACCCCCAGCATGCAATTGTTTGGCACTGACTACTAAAGGGCCAGTGCTCCTTAAAGGACAACTGTAGGGAGGTTGCCATGTTTTTTTTTTCTTTTTGTGCAATACCAGTTGCCTGGCAGCCCTGCTGATCTATGTGGATGCAGTAGTGTCTGAATAACACCAGAAACAAGCATGCAGCTAATCTTGTCAGTTCCGACATTAATGTCGGAAACACCTGATCTGTTACATGCTTGTTCTGGGTCTATGGCTAAAAGTATTAGAAACAGAGGACCAGCAAGACAGCCAGGCAACTGGTATTGCAAAAAAGGAAAAAAAAACATGGCAGCCTCCCTACAGTTGTCAGGCTAAAATGTCCAAAATGAGCTTTACTCACCTGGGGCTCACATGGGCCACGGCGAACTGCGCAGGCGCAGTAGTTCTGTGCCTGCACAGTTCGCCGCGGCCCACGTGGCCATGATTGACAGCGGCGCTTTGCGCAGTCGCAGTAAGGCCGACCCCGCGGTCAGCCTGAATACCGAGCACGGAGACCCGGACAGCGCCGGGGAGCAGAGCGGTCAGCGTGGGACAGTCGGCTGCAAGGGGCTGGAGAAAGCCCCAGGTCAGTAAAGCTCATTTTGGACATTTTAGCCTGATAAATCCTTTAAGTATGTGATAACTCCAAATCATAACAGCAGAAAAAGTTTTGAAAGTTTTGAATGCATCTTTATCACTTTATCACTTAATACACTCAGACCAGTTGCTGTTGAAATTTGATTTTTATGGTGACAATCCCGCTTTAAAAACTCAATCGCATTTTTCCTATACATTCCAGTGAGGTGGAATCGCCTAAAAATGACCCATGCAGCGCTTCTCTGAGCGGATCGGAAACGAACCGCTCAGATGTGAACTCTGTGATAGAGAATCATTGCACAAGCGTTCCGGGCGAGTTTGAACGAGCCCTTAAGAGTCAATTAAACACATTTTTCAGTAGAAAAATACATATATTTACACAGATCTGAACATCAGTCCTGAAAGAGGGACAAATGAGGAAGAAAGAAGGACAGAGAGACAGGGTTCCCAAAGATGGTCTGTCCCTCCAAAAGAAGGACAGTTGAGAGCTATGTAATACTGGGCTACTGCATGCCAGGGTTGCCACCTCATCCCTTTAAAATACAGACACATCTAAGTTATGCAGGTTCTGGTGCTATTCACACATAATCAGTGCCTAAACGGCATCTTACTAGCCACAGGGCATGTATAGTTCATGTGTCAGTATTTAAAGGGAGGAGGTGGCAAACTTGCTCACACAGTGCAGTTTCTAGGCTAATGCTGGGCCCGTCCGCGTGGATCGATTCCCACTCGTCCCCGCGGGCATTCCTTATCAGCGCTTTGTTTCTGTTCCATTATCCGCCCACGGAGATTGAGTGCGGAATCGATCCGCCGCGGTGATCGGACAGGTTGGATATTATCAATCGAGCCATCAGCGGCTCGATTGATCAGAACTATCTAGCCGTGTATGCCCAGCATAATGCTGGGGATACACGGTACGTTTCTGTACCTTGTATCGACCAGCTGATCATATTCAGCTGGCCCGATCATGCCGCTCGACCCGCGCCCACTCGATTCCCGCCGCAGGACAATGGCAGGGAATAGAGCGGTGATAAAGAAGCGCCGGCGGGGACAAGCGGCAATCGATCTGCGCACACGCGCGTACGAGCGGGCATGCGCCGGCATCGAGCCGCTGGCTCGATCCGGCGCATAAAACGAACAGTGTATGCCCGGCATATGAGCTCTGAGGGCAAGGGTATATAAATTGCTCCCCTGGTAGACTTGGGCAAACTATTGCGTTGCGGTCAGGGTTGCTACCTCATACTTTTAAATATCGACAGATATGAATTATACATGCCTTGTAGCTAGTTTGATTTAGCAATTTAGGCACTGATTATGTGCGAGTAGCCCTAGAACTTATTTAACTTAGGCCCGGTTCACACTTGCGGTTCTCTGCCAAACGGACCGGATGACCTGACCGGATCCAGACCGGATCCGGATCGGAACCGTACGGTTCTGATCCGGATCCGATCCGGATCCGGTCAGGTTGCATCAGGTGTTCATCAGGATGCGATCCGGATCCGTTTGGCAAAAGATAGTAGAAATAGAATAAAAATGGTGGGGTCTGGGAGGTCAGCAGAAGGTGGACCTGTGGAATCAGGCCCTCCGCTGTTTAGCACTCACCTCCACCTCCGACATACTGCCAACATCTCCAGCACGTTTAAAGTCACTGCTGCTCCACTCCAAAATGCTTGCCCATGTGTCCCCATCCAAAATCGCCGCTACAATACGCATAGGAAGTGGGGTAGAACATCCGGATTTTTAGCCAGTGTGTTGTGCGCTCTCCGGTTCTCATTGGTTTGTATTGGCCGGATGGTGCAGTCCGGCTCCGCTCCGGATACGGCTGCCGGAGGAGCCGGACCAAAAAATAGCGCATGTTGGGTCTTATGCCGGAGTCCGGATCCGGTCCGGACGAAACGGACGCATGTGAACGGACGCATAGGCTTTCATTGCTATGCCGTGCGTCCGTTCCGCATGCGGTCCGGCTCCGGCACGGCGATTCCGGACGGCGACCGCTAATGTGAACCGGGCCTTAGATGTGTCGGTATTAAGGTGGCAACCCTTTGCGTGAGTATACTTTTCTTCCAAATCCGATTGTTGGTAAATCTAAATATCAGTCTTATCACTGTACGAGACTTTAGGTAGTCAGGTAGTCTAGGTCAAACTTCTATAAAAAGTTTGATGAAACTGAAGGTGAGGTGATTTCAACAAGGAAGTGGGAACGTCAGCGTGTATTGCCAGGGTGTGGGCCGAGTCTTAGCAAGAATACGGCACGTGCTGACGCAGCAGTCGGAGCAGTACGGTAGCAGCTGAAGCGCTGCTAGAGAGCACAGGCACGGAAGCCCCGCCCCCTCTCCTCAGTGCTGGCTGCTCGCTCGGAGCTGCTATGCAATCCCGGTGGGGCGGTTGTGTTGCGCACAGGGGAAAAAAGCGCTGCTGCCCCAGAGCCTCAACTTAGGGGCTATGCATGGGGGCTTCCGCCTGGCGGAGGGAGGAGTGCTAGTAACGTGCAGTGCCTTGTCTCTTCCCAGCTGAGAGGGGGAGAGGCCCCTGGAGGGACCCGGAAGCACAACTACAAGAAGTGGCTGCTACTTGTTGTGCTGTATGGGCAGACGGGCACTGGGAATGGGGGATCAGCATGAGGAGCTGCAGCATACACAGGACATGCACATTGCCAGCAGTGAGGAGGAAGAGGAGGAGGGCAGAGATGGGGGTGTGCTGGCAGACCCCCATTGTCTCTCTAGTGTCAGGGTTATTGGTGGGGAGGCTGTGGTGGCAGAGCCAGCAGGTGAAGCAGGGGAGCCCCAGGTGGGCAGCCCCCAGGATCAGCTCCTAGAGAGCGGAGGCTCTGCCAGGCTGATGGGCAGTTCTGTGGGGCACAAGCCCAAGAAGAGATGTAGCGTCCTTTGCACTGTATACTGCGTGGAGAGTGACTTGTCTGGGGAGCTGCCCCCTCTCTACACGCCTGAAGCCAGGCAGTCTGATCTCCCTTACCTGGACTCTCCAAGGGGCACAGCCGGAGAATTGCCCCTCAGCCCTGCCAGCCTGGAGCTGGAACTGTCCCCCTTCCTCATCAGCAGTCTGGGAGATGCTGGCCACAGAGTGATGATGGGCTGCCGGGTGTGCCTAGAGGAGAAATCCATCAAACCCCTTCCCTGCTGCAAGAAAGGAGTGTGTGAGGAATGTCTCAAGAGGTACCTGAGCTCGCAGGTAATCATCATCATAAAGCTGGCCACTAACGGTCCAATTTCTAGCGAAAAATCGTTCGAGCGATCAGAAATTCTGATCGGATTGGTTGTAAATAATCTCCAGTGGTGGACACAATCGATTATGAACGAGTGAGAAAAATGTCGCCCAAATGAATTTTCGTCGAACGAAAATTTGGATTTTCTTGGTGGTCGTGATAGATAGGAAGCAAAGATTGGTTAGTTGATGGTGTAGTGAACGATTTTTCGTCCGATCAGAATTTCTGATCGCTCGAACGATTTTTCGCTAGAAATTGGACAGTTAGTGGCCACCTTAACACCTATGTCTTATTATTATTCACACTTATTCCTCTGCTGAAGCACTGCCACTTTGCCTTGGGATACCTATACTACCTGTTTATGTGGAGGCTGCTAGGCCTATTTACCTGCTGATGCATTCTTTTTTTGGATGAAGGACGTGTGTTTCTTTCTTTGGGCTTGTGTCTCTTTGCAGTGTTTTATTTATGTGGGGGGTTTGTTTATATGTGTATAGTTTACTGGTTGAGTGGCTGGGGCCATGTCTATTATTATTATTATTATTATTTAGTATTTATATAGCGCCGACATATTACGCAGCGCTGTACAGTATATATATATATATATATATATATATATATATATATATATATATCTCTATCTATATATATATATATATATATATATATATATATATATATATATATATATATATATATATATATATATCTCTTGTCACTAACTGTCCCTCAAAGGAGCTCACAATCTAATCCCTACCATTGCCATATGTCTATATTATGTAGTGTAAGTACTGTAGTCTAGGGGCAATTTTTTTTAGGGGGAGCCAATTAACTTATCCGTACGTTTTTGGAATGTGGGAGGAAACCGGAGTGCCCGGAGGAAACCCATACAGACACGGAGAGAACATACAAACTCTTTGCAGATAGTGCCCTGGCTGGATTCGAACCAGGGACCCAGCGCTGCAAGGCGAGAGAGCTAACCACTACGCCACCGTGCTGCAGCTGCAGACTGTACTTTGCTTGCAGGCACGAGCAATATTTAACATAAGGCCCCATTCACACTAAGGCACTTTCTAGCTGTGTTCTGTGCTTTGCTGATCGCTGGCAATAAAAACTGTTAACATAAACCTGATGGAAACTAGATGCTTACCACTGTAGAGATGCTCCAGAATCTTCCCTGTTTGTCCAAGACCCATCTGCAGCTGGTTTTGTGTTTGGGGTCACGCTCCCCTAGTGCAGGCGCCAGTAGGGTTCGCGCTTGTGCAGTAGCACAGAGTCATTCCCATGCGGTTAAAAAAAAAGCTGTATACGACCAGCTCTGCTACTGCGCAGCTGCAGACTGTACTTTGCTCGCAGGCAAGAGCAATATTTAACATAAGGCCCCGTTCACACTAAGGCACTTTCTAGCTGTGTTTTGTGCTTTGCTGATCGCTGGCAATCAGCACAGTGCTGTGACACAAATCATATGGGATTAATCACACTGCAACGCTTGCAGAGCAATTGCAGTTTGCGCTGATTGCGCACGACGCATGCATAATTTTCCGGGGTGATTGCGATGAGATTTGAATTCACTGAAATGAGAATCTCAAAGCGGAATCAGGGCAAAATAGCAATACAAAATCACAATCGCTAGGCAAATGCGTTTTGTGAATCCCAGTGTGAATGTAGATTAAATGTTGAGGGGTGCAGCAGAGGAACGTAGGATGAATCTTACCCCTACTGAGGTAAGTATCATAACTTTTTAATGCTGAAATCAAAATATCTTAAACTTCTGTTAAGGTAACTTTTTTTTTTTTTTTTTTTTTTTGCCACTAAGTTAACTATAGTTTAATTTTAGTCAATATGTAAAAACTTCCATAGCATTGTATTTTTTATAGAAGTTTCCTCCACCTCCTTTAGTTTCTCTTCACTTCCTGTGCAGCTGACTGACTTATCTTCCTTTCTGCTAAGAAAACAACCTGTCAGGCACACAGAGTGATAGGAGATAATGGCAGAGAGGATGTGGGCATTTGTTTTCCTTTCCAGGGTAAATGTTACACAATTTTGTAAAGTCTGCATAGATTGTCTGGCTCTATAATTTGGACATAAATAGTGTTGGGAAACTGTCATTTTGTCTAGTAGACGTTGCTAATGTCATTTTGTACATTTGAGTATTGCAGGAATGTGATTTCTTCATGTGGCCCAGTTAAGTGAAGCTGGTTGCTTCAGATTTCTGTTTAGCTCCAATTTTTTTTTTTTTTGTTTTAGGCTGATAGATGCTGTCTTGGATGCTAACTCCAGAAATTCCATGGAGTAAGGGCCCTTTTCCACTAGCGATGTGATCCGCTTTTTTTGCCGATTGCAAGAGCTTAACATATAAATCGCGGTGTGCTTTTTGAAAAATGCTCAAACATTAGGAAAATAACATAATGAATAAATTTTTTTTTTTTTTACAGTATCAATTTATATATTAAGTCTGTGTTTGCCCATTGTAAAATCTTTCCTCTCCCTGATTTACATCCTGAAATTTATCACTGGCGGTGGCATCTTTAGTCCTGCCTGGTGATCTGTATGGGATGTTCATTACTGAGAGTTCTATGTTTATAGTTCTCCCACAAAGCAAAGAGGTTTACAGACGGCAAACTGTCAGGAACATGCTCATGACATCACACTGTGGGAGGGGTGTCACCACAATATCAGCCATACAGACCGCTCTTATGATATTTTTGAGAAAACAAAGATTTCTTGTGAGAAAGGAGGTATCTGCTACTGATTAAGATGACGTGCACTCTAGGTTAAAGTTCCTCTTTAAGGTGACCATGCACCATTTTAAATCGGGTAAACAATCGTTATCTCCCTGATATTGATAATTTTATTGCATTCAACTAGGGCGCTCTACTGTTTAAACTTCAGCTTGTCACAGGATGAGACAGGAAGTAATGAGCCAGCCGGACAAAGTGTCAGCATGGACAGGGACACATGCCGGCAAACAAATCATGTATCACTGCTGGCCGGGGGAGCACACGGGGGCAGCGAGCAGGGGGCAGCTCCACAGGTTGTGAATCGATTTCAAGCCGAAATAGATTCAAAATCTGTGTGTAGCAATGAGAAGCCAATAGATCCCTCTGTGATCAGATTTGATCAGAGAGGAATCTATCTGTTGGTCGATCTGGTAGCAATCGACCAGTGTATGGCTGCCTTCAAGTCAGATGTGATAATCAGGCTGCAGGTTGGTCCATGTGTACTTAGCTTAAGGGCTCATTTCCACTATAGCGAATCCGCATGCGTTGTCCGCATGCGGATTCGCACAGCCAATACAAGTGCATGGGCCTGTTTCCACTTGTGCGTTGTACGGAGCGTTTTTGTGTGCGGGGAAAATCTGCATGCAGAGCCGTCAGAATTCGCTCCCCGCACACCGCAAAGCGAATCGCATACAATGTATCTAATAGGGAAATCGCATGCGATTTTGGCATGCGTTTTTCCCCGCGATTTCGCATGCGATTTCGCATAGGAGGTGATGTTAATTTACACAGGCAGTGACATGGTTAAAATCGCCCACCTACTACCCTATGCGAAATCGCGTGAAAAAACGCATGCAAAATCGCACCCGCATGCGATTTCGTCTGCGGTGATTTCCCGGCGATTCCGCACCGCACAAGTGGAAATGCAGCCTAAAGCGGGATTG
Source organism: Hyperolius riggenbachi (assembly GCF_040937935.1). Classification (NCBI taxonomy): domain Eukaryota; kingdom Metazoa; phylum Chordata; class Amphibia; order Anura; family Hyperoliidae; genus Hyperolius; species Hyperolius riggenbachi. Next base: position 293,263,203 of record NC_090649.1, read on the forward strand.
TCAGCCACAAAACCAAATTCCATTTAAACACTGCAGTGTGTTAAAATGTTGCCAGAAATCTCTCCCTGCAAGTACAAGCTCTCCAATCTATTCAGGAATCTCTCTTCTCTTATATTTTCTCAGTCCCCCAGGCTCTTTTCTGTGCCATTGCCAATGACCCTGCCACCTTCCTGCGTCTCACTGATTGGCTGAGCAGACTGCTGCCTAGCTGAAACATGATCCTCTTCTCACTTGTGTTTACAAGCAAGGTTGAGGTAACTCAGTGATTGGAGGAAAAAAGAAAAAAAAAGTTAAGGGAAGAAATGACATCAGGATTTAGCCTCAAACTGTGGGCAAAAGACATGGTTCCCTCCAGGAACAGAATTCTCTTCATTTACTGTATAAAATTCACTGAAATAAAAATGTGGACAGTACAATACATGTGTTATGTATGTAGATCAAGTATTTATCTACTTATGTGTCTTTTTTTTTTTCCCTGGCATATATCTTCCTGCTTAAAGGCCTCTTTTCCACGAGCAGCTGAACTGCTTGCTTGTTGAGCAGTTCAGTTTCCCAGGTGCCGGCCTCAAGTGCTCTTCAGCTGCAATTGCATGCAGCTGAATGGTAACGTTTGGTAACACCATGCATGTCACATTTGACACACAGTGACGTTACCCGTTTGGCAAAAACCTATCTCTTGTCGTGTCTGAGGATGGCAACCGCTGTGCTCAGGTGTATCTCCTTAGAGGAACGCTGCCTGAGTGTCCACTACCCCTGTTGAACACTGCGAAGCACCCGCCAGTAGCGATGATCAGTGAGATGCAAATATATCAGAGTTCATGCAAGATTATGTACATTTTCATGCAAATATATTCAGCTTGAAAATGAACCATGCAAGTTCCCACCCAGCTTTAAGTTGGTCCATTTTCAAGCTGCATATATTAGCATAAAAATTTACATAATTTTTATTTTTAATTTCATAACAACCTGTACAGTGTACACAAATGATTCAATTCTTGCACTTAGATGATATAGGTACCTGCTTCCCCCTTGCCTCCTCTCTCTGCAAACCTCATTTAACTTTACCCACAGATTTGTGTTCTATAGGCCAAGTCCGATCATTGCTGTCTGCACAAAATGTCTTGTTCTTGTACATACTGAAGAATCAGTTCAGGAATTCGCTGGAATGGATTTGTATCTTAGAGAGTCCTACCTACAGTTTACACATGTGTGAGTAAACCTTTCACAGGAAAGTAGACTACAGTAACTGCAAGAAGAGCTGTGGAGCATCTTTCAGATCAGTAGAGTGCAAAAGCAGTAGTGCTGGTGTTCAGGATGCTGTGAATAAGTAACAGTAAGCGACCAGAGGCTTTTCATATCTCTTTAGAAGAGCACAACTATAATGCATATTGCATTATGAATACGGAGCAGTTTTGGGGTTTAAAAAAAACAAACCGTTTTTGAGTTCTGGATTGTTCAGGCTGGCTCCCGACTTACATTTTTATTGGTTGACCTCTAAGTATGGTTGTAAGTTAACTTATCCTTAAGCTGATCAATTCTAATAAACTGTTGATAGCAAACATGCATATTTTAAGGTGTTGCCTAAAATAAGTGAATAAGGGAAGGAGTGTGTGATTGTGTTTTGGTGTTGGCATGCTCTCGCTGTCATGCAAATGCTGTTCACAGCAATATATGCAAACACTAGATGAGCCAAGCATCACTTACGGTAGGTCTTTGATACTTAAGGCAGTTAATCAAACCTTGAAGGAGGAAGCAAGACAGTGTGACAAGAATCTCATTTCACAGAGTTCCATATAAATCACCAATTGCATGAAAATGTGCCAAAATTAGGAAGACTTTAATTATTCACAGATGACATCATCAGCATGAGAGTTTAAGGATAGCAATGGAACAGGTGCTGCTTCACAGCAGCCTACGTAGTGTGTGAGGCAGTCTGACGCAGGAAACCATGCTGCTTATTTACAGGAAATTAATGTGGTTACGTTATATATGTTTTATAACCTGAGAGACACATTTTAGGAAGATTACCTTATAAGACACAGAAGCATTGGGCGCTTACTTCACTGAGATTATGTTCATGCTAACTCAGATGCTGGCTGGATTGGGGTTGGACACCTATGCCCACTCAGAGAAAAACAAATGATCATTAAATAAGGCTGTATCTATGCACAGTGGCAGCATAGTAAAGTGAGATTTTAGTGTGTGTGTGTCATCTATCTATCTATCTATCTATCTATCTATCTATCTATCTCACCACTAGGGATGATCAATGAGATGCAAATAATTCTGAGTTGATGCAGGTTTTTGCAAATGTATGCAACATGAAAACAGACCAATCGGAGCCTCACCCAGCATGATTTGATTGGTCCATTTTCAGGCTGTATTCACAGTGGGACGTTGCGTTTTAATGCAACGTTAAAGTCGCAACGTGTCTGCGTTGAGAGGTAACGCTCTGCAAACAGTGAGTTACCACAACGCAGCATTTTACTTTAACGTCGCACTGTGAACGGCCCATAGGATTAGCATTGCGGTAAGCTGCGGTATAAGACTTTATAACGCGCGACCATAAGGTCCTACTATGAATGCAACCTAAAACTGTATATAAATGAATACAAAATCTGCTTAAGGCTCCCTGCACATTGCAAATCTGATTTGTGATTCCAATTTTCCCTGGATGCTATCAAAACAATAAGAAAAATGCAGCATGCAGTACCGGTTAAAAATCGGAATCGCATACATCTCATTGACTATACCCATGCGCCACCTCATAAATTCACTAATAAAAAAAAATCCCAAAAATATCCGTGCGTCTTATGGACCAAATGTACAGTAGGACATGTGCCAGTTTTTGCTCTTCCATCATAGGTGCATCTTTTGGCCAGAGTATACAGTAGGGCCGGTCCCGAGTTTGTATCTCTCACCCAAGCTAAACTTGGGTGCATCTTATGGAGCAAAAATATGGTGTGTTTATAATGAAATTAAAACCACATACACTTGCTGGAGGGTTCTAGGCCAAGGCGGCTGTTTGCCACTGCGGTGAATCTAACGTGTAGTACTGGACCATCATGGCTGAGCGCAGACTGAGCCTATTGTTCTCGTCCTTGCTTCCTTCACTCCATCATGCGTTGCACGTCATCACTCTTTATCGCTCCATACCAACAAAATGCATTGCTAGCATGCAGGCTTATGACACGTCTGCACAGCACTCAGTCGTGAACGGTCACCTGGGGCATTAAGCCCTGATCCCAGTATGCCGCAGTAAATATGCGTGTATGTTACTTTAGGCGTAAAGCTGGTCATACACATGTATCCCTAATGGGAAAGGCCTCTTATGCTGGGAATACACGGGTCGTCCCGGCGGCTCGATTAGCCGCCGGATTGATTCCCGCTCATCCCTGCGGGCGCTTGCTTATCTTCCGCTCAATTCCCTGCTATTGTCTGCCCGTGGGGATCGAGCAGGGAATCTATCCGGAGGGTCATCAGACCTGTCGGATTTTATCAATCGAGCCATCAGTGGCTCGATTGATGAGCCTGCCTCGACCCCGTGTATGCCCAGCATTAACGTGCTGAGGGTTAAAAATTGTATTCAGTTCAATTAAAATATAAATAACAGCGCAATGCACATTTGACATGACATTCATGTGTTCATATATAACGACACACAATTTATGGGAGCGAGGGGAATGCAGGTGTCGTGTAAGTAAGCCTGCTACCCTTCCTATGGCCAGAGAAGTGAGGTGGCCAGAAGGAAAGGCTGAGACAACGTTTGAAGTTGATTACTGCTGAAGCCTGCAGCTGCCACTGGAAAGGGAACCCTACAAAAACCTGACTGCTTATTTTTACCAAATTATGTGGCAGTGCTTTGTCTTTTCCAGAATCTGCCAGGCATCCTTTGTGAGCCACAGTGGGTAATTTTGGTTAATTAATCACTGATGCTGCTGAAGATTTCCACCATAATTGGATAATTGTTGATTGCAGTAATGACAACTTTTACAATTTTGTATCAATAGACCTCCAGATAGTAGCGCTCATTGTTTTTGTAGAAGCTTTTCAGAGAGAACTGTTCTATGGTGCTTTTCATGAGCTCAGTCATACTCCACTTGTCCCTCCGCTGGCTCCGGGTGCACTCCTAAGGCCCCATTCACACTTGCGTTTTGGCAAGTAAACGGACCGGATCCTGATCGGATCCTGACCTGATCAGAACCGTACGGTTCCGATCCGCATCCGGGCCGTTTGTATCAGGCATGCAACAGGCTGCCATCCGGATCCGTGGGCAAAAAATAGTTAAATATAAATAAAAAAATGTTCGGGTTAGCAGAAGGTGCACCTGGTGCACATGTACAATCAGGTTCCTCCGCTGTAGGCATCACCTCCACCTCCGATATTCTGCCAAACAGCTCCAGGAAGTCTGTCACTGCTGCTCCACTCCAGACATGCTTGGCCCATGTGTCCCCATCCGAAATGGCCGCTTGGATATGCATAGGAAGTGGGGTAGAACGTCAGGTTTTTGTAGGCAGTGTGTTCTGTGCCTTCCGTTTCCCATTGGTTTCTGTGTTCCTGATGGTGCTGTCAGGCTCAGGTCAGACTCCGGTCAGGATGCGTGGGTCTGAGATCCGGACACAAAAAATAGCGCATGTTGGAAAAGAGTCCGGATCCGTACTGTACAGAACGTACGTATGTGAACGTCCGCATAGCCTTTGCATTGCTATGCGGAACGTACGTTCCGTTTGTACAGTATGCGGTCCGGATCAGATCTGGAAAATCCGGATAGCGAACCGGGCCTAACTGCGAACTACATACTCGCGCGTCAGACGTCACACATGCGTGCCCTTACTAAGAAACCAAACGGGGTGCGTGTATATGAAGCAAAAGGGAGCCTGGAGCCAGCGGAGGCCATGGACAGGTAATGTATACCCTGCACTGGGGGGGGGGGGGGGGGGGGGGGGGGAAGGCACATCATTAGGGGGTAGCGTCGAGGCGGTCGGATCCAACGTCACAAGGCCAATTCTGGATTGATTTCAGCATGAAATTGATTAGCAAACATCCTGTGGTGTATGGGCAGCTGACAGCTCTCTCTCTTATCAGATTCGGTTAGAGAGATTTGTCTATTGGTCGCATCTGCCCATACATTGCTAGATGTATGGCTACCTTAACAATATATTGTATTCCCTTCTTTAATTTTATATAAGACTTGAATTGAATTTAGCTAGCAGTTTTTCTTTCTAAGGGACAGATCTGCTTCTGGATCCTTGTTTGTTCTGTGGCACATGATACTGTTTTGTGTCTACTGTGGGAGGGGAAATCAAGTCTGACTGCTTCAACCAGTCATTGTGGTATGAAAATACCAGTCCTGACGTATGGGTGTATAACAGATAAACCTGTCATCTGGTTGGATTACATAAGCAAGTACATGCAGTTACCATGAAATGTTGTAAAACCACCTTGTGATGGGTTCATATAAACACTTAAATGATTAGGTATAAATAGGTTCTTAAAGAGTAACTCCACTGTCTTTTAATATTGAGCTATAAGTGATGCATACTCCTTTTTTTTAATATTTGCAGGCACATATAATTTACTAGAAAACAGGGAGAAATGCACTTTGTATGTATTTAGAGAGTTAAAGCCTGTCTAATCACAAGTTGTAATTTGATCTCCCCCCCCCCCCAGTGTCAGCTGACTGCCACGGCAGATTAGTTTATTTGAAAGCACTGGATGTTACTATGTCTGCTGCCATGAAAGCAGGAAGTAGAAACCCTGCAGATTTATTGCAGGATTTGTATCAGCTGTAATACATTTTTCCCAGAACGTCATTTCGGACAGCACCCCTGGATGAGACCTGTCTCCCTCCCCACTGTGGACAGGAAACTGTTAAAAGAAGAATTTGCATAAGCAAAAGGCAGCCACATATAAGATACTACACCTACCACAGTACCTCAGTTTAGTTTCCTGTCCCGGACAGGATGCATGGGAGAGGTCTCCAGGAGTGCCATCCGAGTGCCATCCATGTCAGTCGGCAGGGGCAGCGTTTTCCAGGGCTCCAAGCAGCGCTGTTCAGTGAACAGTCGGAGCCCTGCAGCGTGGAGGAGGCTTCTCCATTGGAGGCAGCAACTTTATGCGTGCATGTGCGTGCATTGGAGAGAGTGCACTTCGGGTTGAACCGGAGGTAGTCACGCGCTGGCTTCCCGTGTGATCTGAAGTCTGAGCCGGGCGGCAGGGGCCGCGGCGGTGATTAGGAATCAGCACACAGCTGATTCCTTAAGGTAAGAAGCTGATTAAGCGCATGCTTAGCCGGCAGGGGCCGCATGCATAATTAGATCAGCTGCATCAAATCAGCAGCACAGGTATAAGTTTGTAGAGTCCATGATGCACTCTGGTTTGTGGCTGGGATCATGGAGGACGCCTCTGGGTCAGCTCCTGCACAATCTGCTAAATCTGCCCAGAATCCCTCTCTGGCAAGTAGATGTGGTTATGTTTCTTCTGCTTGGCTGGTTGTATGTTATATATAGGGGGATCTGTCTAATGGCATAAGACTGAGAAGGTTGAAAAGTCTGACAAATCTTCCACTCAGTCCAGTCAGCATGGATTAGCAATTCTGAATGGAAATTGTGCCAGTATTGTACAGAGAAGGTCCACAGCAATAGGAAATTAAAGATTCTGCTATTGCTTCTACTGCCTCAGCTGCTTCAGATAGGCCTGGGACTAGTATTGCTATGGCTTATCTGCCTGTTATAGCTAATCCATCATCTCCTATGTTGTCTGTACCTCCAACTATGCCTCCTGCTTCCAAGAGACATAGGCCTCTATTCATAGAGCATTCCCGCATGCGGTAATGCTCAAAACAGCTGACTTTACCCACCATTTAGCAAAGTGTGCATTCATAAAACATGTGTCCGCATGAAAATCTATAATTCCTGAGCAGGTGCGGGAAATGACCGCCTTGTGCGGAGATTATCACAGCACATGTCACTGAAGGTTAATTCATAAAAATTAGAGCAGGCGAATGTGAGCAGAGAAACCCTGGCTGTTTAGATAAGGTTATAAGCCAGCAATAACAGGCAAGCTAATGGAGAGTCAGACCTCCCAGGCAGCTGCAGTGAGAGCAGAACAAACTGCATCCCAGAATACCCAGGCTGTGTTTTTAACCCCATGGGTACCTGTTTTTAGATACATTTCACATCAGAAAGCCTGCATGTGTAACATTCTTGAAGTTCTTCTAAGCTGCAGCAATTAAATAGATTGTTTAAAAGAACTAGACAGATTCAGGGCAAGGAGAGGCAATTTAAACAAAAATGCACATGTAAAGGAATGCTGGGGCTTCCTCCTTTATAGTAACTCTCTGCACAGAGAAAGTGTATCAAACTAGGAGGAAGATTTGAGTAAAACTTACTAAGGGCCTTTTTTTCACTACCCTGCGAGTTACGATTTGATTCTGATCGCGAGGTACGTTAAACTAATGGAAACTGCAGCAGCAATTTCCATTAGTGCAATCTGATTGCGATGCGATTTGGACAAAGCACAATCGTCATCCTCCTGCGTTTGTATGCGATTAAAGGGACACTTAAGTCAAAAAGAAAAAATGAGTTTTACTCACCTGGGGCTTCCAATAGCCCCCTGCAGCTGTCCGGTGCACTCGCCGTCTCCCTCCGATCCTCCTGGCCCCGCCGGCAGCCACTTCCTGTTTCGGTGACAGGAGCTGACAGGCTGGGGACGCGAGTGATTCTTAGCGTTCCTGGCCACAATAGCGCCATCTATGCTGCTATAGCATATATCATATAGCATATAGCAGCATAGAGGGTACTAATGTGTCTGGGAACGCGAAGAATCACTCGCGTCCCCAGCCTGTCAGCTCCTGTCACCAAAACAGGAAGTGGCTGCCGGCGGGGCCAGGGGGATCGGAGGTAGACGGCGAGGGCACCGGACAGCTGCAGGGGGCTATTGGAAGCCCTAGGTGAGTAAAACTCATTTTTTTTTGTTTGACTTAAGTGTCCCTTTAAGCTGTACTATAAGTATAGTAGCTCAATCGCATAGTGGAAATTGAAGTGCGATTGGGATCGCAAATGCGGTTGCGATCGCATTTCATAGTGGAAAAGAGCCCTAACCGAAATGTTTTTTTCCTGAATAAATGAAAGACTTACTAATGGCTATGCATGAGACAATGGGTATTAAATCTGAGCAGAAATCTTTGACACCTTTGGATCAAATGTATGAGAGTTTGGCAGATCCTCATTCTCGGCTTATTCCAGTCCATGCTACTCTTAAGATTAGGAAGGAATGGGATAATCTAGGAAAAGGGCTTTTTGGCCCAGATCATTATCTAAATGTTATCTTTCTCCTGAAGATCAGGGTTTTGGGGAACCCCGCCTAAATTAGATCCATATTTTTCAAGGGTATCAAACAAAACTGACCTACTTTTTTGAGGATTTCTGGGAAATTTTGAATGATTTCCCTAAAGTTTTGAATGCTTCCAATTATCTAGTGGACGCTTCAGATGATACGGCTAAACTTACGGCCAGAACTACGGCATTCGTTAATTCAGCCAGAAGAGGTGTATGGGTAAAAACTTGGAATGATAATTCTTTAAAGCAGTAGGATCAGCCATACTATGCCAGGGAAAAAAAAACCACATATATAAGTAGATAAATACTTGATCTACTTACATAACACATGTATTATACTGTCCACGTTTTGATTTCAGTGAATGTTATATAGTAAATGACGAGAATTCTGTTCCTGGTGGGGGCCATGTCTTTTGCCCACAGTTAAGGCTAACTTGTGATGTCATTTCTGCCCTTTACTTTTTTTTTTTTCTCCTCCAATCGCTGAGTCGCCTCAGCCTTGCTTGTAAACACAAGTGAGTAGGGGATTAGGTTTCAGATAAACAGCAGGCAGGGAAACAAAGGGAAGAGGAGGAATAGATTAATTGATAAACAGAACCCCCAGCATGCAATTCTTTGGCACGACTACTAAAGGTCCAGTGCTCATTAAGTCTGTGATAACTCCAAATCATAACAGCAGAAAAAGTTTTGAAAGTTTTGAATGCAGGATTAGCATCTTTATCGCTTAAGACACCCAGACCAGTTGCTGTTGAAATTTGATTTTTATGGTGACGATACTGCTTTAAAATCAAGTTATGTGGTGTACCTTGTGAAGGGGGTCTGCTGTTTGAGTCAGTTAGACGACCCTCTAGACAGAACGGCAGACACACACACAAAAAAAAAAAAAAAATTCCTGTTAAAGGAATACTATCGATTCACATACTTTAAATTGACACAGGAATTGTTTGGGAAGTGCTGCTAAGTACTGGTGTATACATTTTAGTAGCAACCTCCTTTGTTTACTGTTATCAAAATACTTTCAAACTTTACTGACAAAACTGACAGCTGACTGAGCCATGAGGAAAGGGGAAATTCCCCTCACACTTGATCAGTTAACTCTGTGTAACTCTGTGTGTGACAGAGAGAACAGCTGCAGCTTCTGTGTCCTGTGTTTCTGACTGAAGTGTCTGTAGAGAGCAGAGGAAATGTAACTAATTGTCACAGCTTTTCATACTGTTTTTGCTTCAGAGTTTATGTTTGATATTTGCTTTCTGTAGTCCGATATGCAACTCTGGCTGTGCATTGAAGCAGACACCCCTTCTGCAATTGATTTGTCCCAATATAGCTAATCCTAACCTCAATAAATTACAGCTTTTGCCTCTGATATTTAACATGAAAGGTAGGAAAATGTTGTTTACACAGCAACTTAGACATTATTTGTACATTGTCATTTTAGAACACTTGGGTATTGATGGTATTCCTTTTTAAGAAAGGACCTTTTTAAGTAAACGGACTTTTCGTCCCTCTTCTAAGAATAAGTCAGATCCCTAGTCCTTTAAGAGCAGGAGATGGGCTCCCTACAAGTCACAGAAGCCCAAGTCCAACTTCACTTTTACCAAGAAGTCAGATAAGCAATGACGCTAGTATTCCAGTGAGATGGAGAATTGCAGATTTTTTTTTTTTTTAAACATGGCAACTACAGTTCACAAAACATTGGTTATTTAGGCTGTTTTCACAGTGGGACGTTACAGGCACACGTTAGAGCAGCCCGTAACGCAGCCCAACTCATAGTAATGAAAAATCAATGGGCTGTTCACAGTGCCCACGTTGCGTTACAGTGTAACGCTGGACGTTAAAGAAAGTGCAGCATGCTGTGCGTTATACGCCGTTTTAGCCGCATTCGACTGTTTGCACATGCTCAGTAATGTGTGTTTTTATTTTTTCGAGGAGGAGGGGAGAGTCTGCTATTGTGGCCAGCCACATGACTAATTAATATGCACTTTAGTGTTTACTTCCTGGAGCTGCCGCATATTGGCTGATGGGACCACGTGATGCGGAGTTTTCCGATCACATGGTCTCCACAGTCTTTGCCGCATGTGCCGTTTTCGTCCGATAGTATGCGTCAAAAAAGTACGCATCACGGAAGCATAACGCGGCTTTATATAACGCCTAACTTCAAAGCTCACATGCATTGCATTGGGGGCACATTATGCGACCTTAGCGTCGCATCTAACGCAACGTCTTAGTGGGAAAGAGCCCTTAAAGAGACTCTGTAACAACAAAAACCTCCCCTGGGGGGTACTCACCTCGGGTGGGGGAAGCCTCCGGATCCTAATGAGGCTTCCCACGCCGTCCTCTGTCCCACGGGGGTCTCGCCGCAGCCCTCCGAACAGCCGGCGACTGTGCCGACTGTCAGTTCAATATTTACCTTTGCTGGCTCCAGCGGGGGCGCTGTGGCGACTTTCGGCACGGAAATAGACGGAAATACCCGATCTCCGTCGGGTCCGCTCTACTGCGCAGGCGCCGGAAACTTGCGCCTGCGCAGTAGAGCAGACCCGACGGCGATCGGGTATTTCCGCCTACTTCGGCGCCGAGAGGCATCAGAGCGCCTGCGCAGGAGCCAGGAAGGTAAATGACGTCACCGCTGCCCGGACTGCACGGAGGGCTACAGCGAGACCCCCGAGGGACGCAGGACGGCGTGGGAAGCCTCATTAGGATCCTGAGGCTTCCCCCACCCGAGGTGAGTACCCCCCAGGGGCCGTTTTGGCGTTACAGTTCCTCTTTAACCTGCCTGGCGTTCTATTAAGATCGCCAGGCAGGCTGCGGGAGGGTTTTTTTTTAATAAAAAAAAAACTATTTCATGCAGCCAACTGAAAGTTGGCTGCATGAAAGCCCACTAGAGGGCGCTCCGGAGGCGATCTTCCGATCGCCTCCGGCGCCCAGAATAAACAAGGAAGGCCGCAATGAGCGGCCTTCCTTGTTTTGCTTATATCGTCGCCATAGCGACGAGCGGAGTGACGTCATCGACGTCAGCCGACGTCGTGACGTCAGCCGCCTCCGATCCAGCCCTTAGCGCTGGCCGGAACTTTTTGTTCCGGCTGCGCAGGGCTCAGGCGGCTAGGGGGGCCCTCTTTCGCCGCTGCTCGCGGCGAATCGCCGCAGAGCGGCGGCGATCAGGCAGCACACGCGGCTGGCAAAGTGCCGGCTGCGTGTGCTGCTTTTTATTTCACCCAAATCGGCCCAGCAGGGCCTGAGCGGCAGCCTCCGGCGGTACTGGACGAGCTGAGCTCGTCCAGACCGCCCAGCAGGTTAAGGTGGTTTTTGAAGGGATACAGAATAGAGTTCAGCCAGCCTCCTCTTCAGGACTTTTGCATTACACCCCGCTCGCAGGATCAAATAAAGTTTTCAGCCCTACAATCGGAATTCCTTTCCCTGTTTATATAAAAAAAAAAAAATTAATTCGAGAAGTACCGAAATGTCAGAGGACAGGGATTCTATTCCCCTGTTTTTTTTCTAGTGAAGAAGCTACAGGGAAATTATCGGTTCATACTAAATCTAAAGAGTCTAAACCAGAAGGTAAAATACAGAAAATTCAGGATGGATTCGATCTATTATTAATCTCTTACAGAAGGACAATTTCCTAGCCTTTCTAGACCGAAAAGATGCGTATCTTCAGTTACCGATACATCTGTCTTCTCAATAATACTTAGAGGAACTCCAGTGAAAATAATGTAGTAAAAAAAGTGCTTCATTTTTTACCATAATTATGTATAAATGATTTAGTCAATGTTTGCTCATTGTAAAATCTTTCCTCTCCCCGATTTACATTCCGACATTTATTACATGGTGACATTTTTTACTGTGGGCAGGTTATGTAGCTGCTCCTAGCTGTTTTGGCTGTTAGAGACAGCTGTAAACAGCTATTTCCTGTCTGTGAACATTGTTACATTGTGGCAGTTTGCCCAGAGTACCGCGGTACTCAGAGCTTCTTGTGAGAGGGGTTTCAGCACAAAATCAGTCATACAGCGCCCCCTGATGGTCTGTTTGTGAAAATCATTATATTACTCATGTAAAAGGGGGTATCAGCTACTGATTGGGATAAAGTTCAATTTTAGGTTGGAGTTTCTCTTTAAGGTTTGCCATCCAGATGGAGGAAGAGGTAAGAATGTATCAGTTTAATGCTTTGCCCTTCGGATTATCCTCAGCTCCAGGGTTGTTTATGAAGGTAATGTCTGAGGTTCTGGCTGCTATTAGACAATGAAAAGTTAACATTTATGTTACCTTGATGATTTTCTGTTTTGGTGGACATCTCCCAATTCGGTAAGAGATCAGATTATTACGACAATAGTCTTCCTACAAGATCTAGGTTAGATCATTAATTGGGTGGAATCTTCCTTAAATCCTACACAGATTATAAATTATTTTTTGGGGGGCTATTTCATCAGCATAGCAGACACAGGGGAAGCAATTAAATTCTATCATGGCTCACTCCACAGGAGGCATTTCGACTTCTTGGGCAGAGAGGACAGGGGCCTCTATAGATCAGGTTTGCAGAGCTGCGAACTGGTCAAGTCACAATACGTTTGTAAAGCACTATCGCCTTAATGTATCTGCCTCTGCTGGTTTATCCTTCAGAAGGAAAGTTTTGCCAGCTGTGGTCCCACCCTAATGCTTTATCTCTTGTACATCGTCTCATCCAGGGGTGCTGTCCGAAATGACGTTCTGGGAAAGACCACTTTACTTACGGTAAAGTCTTTTCCAGTAGTCATGAGGACAGCACCCCTGCAACCCACCCTTATTTGGGTAGAAAAGAGAAATACATTTGTGTAAGCATCATTAAATGTCCGTGTAATCTTTTTATTAACTGAGGTACTGTGGTAGGTGTAGTATCTTATATGTGGCTGCCTATTGCTTATGCAAATTCTTCTTTTAACAGTTTCCTGTCCACAGTGGGGAGGGAGACAGGTCTCATCCAGGGGTGCTGTCCTCATGACTACTGGAAAAGACTTTACCTTAAGTAAAGTGGTCTTTTTTTCTTTAAAGGTTATTATGCGGTTGCGTACCTTTTTAGAGCAGAGAGGAAGTTCTCAGTTCAGGTCCACTTTAACGCTGAACTTCCTCTCTGCACTAAAAGATAAGCAATAGTATAATAACATTTAAAGATTTTTTTTTTATTACAACTTACAGAACTACTGCAATAAATCTGCAGTGTGTCGACTTCCTGCTTTCATGGAAGCGGATGAAGGATTAACATCCTTTGAATTTCTGTGCTGTCACAGCTGAGAGATCAAATTACACTTGTGATTACATACAGATTAGGGGGAATTAGACAGGCTCTTCTCTCTTAAAATATACAGGATGCATTTCTCTGTTTTCCTTGTGTTCTGTGCAAGAGCTCAGGTCCACTTTAAGTGGGTGGTGCAGCTTTAGATACTCCACTGCTTTTGGGGTAAGTCCATGAAAGTAAAATGTGCACAAAATTTTTAGGTTCCTTTTACTTGCGATATCATTTATATGGGTAGAGAGTTTCACATTGGGTTGATTCACTAAAATCCCTGTAAGCTGCAGTACAATGCTCATTTATAAGCTCTGGGCACCACAATTGAATGGACACCTGATTTCATTAATACTACATGAGAGCTCTCTCCCATTATGTGATGCGCCCACCTTCTAGCTCGGCTACCACAGATCTGCTGCTTTCCTCAGTACTGAATGTTCAGCTTTCAGAAAGGTGATAAAGAACAGTATGGGAGTCCCTGCTTGAGGCAAACTATCCCCATACTTCAGCCACAAGTGCTGGTAACAAGCAGACAGTTCTATCCACCAGCTTGTTATAGCTGTTAGTGGGTTAGTGCCATGCAAGGTGATCAGCAATGTCTTTCCAAACCTTCACAAAACAGGCCCTCTTCTGGCTCTCTGAGCACCCCTTGGCTTGGTGTTGTGCCTGGTAATAAAGGGGCAAAAGCCCCTTCCAAAATAATCTGCTAGAAGTGTTCAGGTTCTTAAGATAGAAATCCCATTTTGAGTCACCACTTCTCCTGTGTTGTTAAGTCTTCTGTCATCTCTCTGGAAAAAAACGTTTAAACTGTATTGCAGCGGAGATCCTTTCCATTCTTTGTGTCTTTCCATACTGCAGCAAAGTAATGCAGCTGCATCTTAGACAACTTACCAAATTAAAAAAAGCTTGCTCTGTATGCAGTAAAATAAAGGGGAGGTGCTTATTTGATTGCTGTGATATAGGGACTCTTTGAGATCACTATATTCTTATGCCTATTCATTACCAGGCATTGCATCACTTTCCAAACAATTCTACAGCTATGTTATGGTGTCTGTTTTGGGACTAAACCAAAGATTAGTGGCTAGGAAGCGGACACATTGCCCTGTTGGCTATTCAATTCTGTCACTGTCCACATGGATGACTGTACTGTTGAAGGGCTTAGGGGAAAATGAGTTTGTTTTAATTTAAAAAATAATAAATGTAACATTTATTTAAAGGGAATTTCCTTACATTAAAGTACAGTAAAAGCACATGGGAGTGCGTACACACAAGTTCAAATTAATGTCAGCAAAAATGCATAACAACGCTTTGAGCAATCATAAAAGTGTGTGCATATTTCTACACGTGTAGTCACTGTGGAAAGTAGTACTGTTCTGGAGTCTCCTATTTTTAATGGGAGGGATGACATTTTAACTGTAAACAGTATCCATGTCGCTGTGATGTAAAATCTGGTTCATTCAAAGAAATAATGAGCTTTTTGAACTTTTCAGCACTATGATTTTATCAGGAGTGTTTTTACAGCCAGATACAAGTATTTTGGCTTCTATTTACTTTCCAGGAGAGATGCTGCTACATTTCATTGCTATTAGACTACCTAATTTGCATAGATAAAGCAGTTGTTTATTAATCCATGTAACAAACAAAAAATAAATTAAATGTGAACACATGCATGTGTCAGTTTAGGTGCACTTTAAAGGCAGCTTTTTGCCTCTTTCGTCTTTGGAACAATCTCTGTGCAATTGCCAGTTTACTTAGGGATTAGTGATGAGTGGCCTATTAGTCCTTGCAGCTCATCTGCCTCAGTACCTGCACGCATCTCTAAGGCAGTGGGGCAGGTTTTGATTTTTGCTGCAATATGACTTTGAGTGCAGGGCTGCTCAAATCCGGATCCGGGAGACATCAGGATAGTACTATCCGGATATCTCCCAGTTACCTGTGCGGGGTGGTCAATCTTACCTGTCTGACGTCTTCTTCGGTCCGTCCCTCGGCGCCTCCCACGATGCGGTACAAGCAGCAGTCACGTGATTACAAACACTTCCTCCTTCCGGGTTGAAGGAGTAAGTGTTTGTAATCACGTGGAGCGCATCGTGGGAGGCGCCGAGGGACGGACGAAGACGTCAGACAGGTCAGCTTGACCCGCCCACCCCGCACAGGTTTACTGGGAGATATCCGGATAGCAACTATCCGGGTATCTCCCGGATCCGGATTTGAGCAGCCCTATCTGAGTGCAGGCTCAACATTATCAGTGTTCCACTATTCCTGGTTCCTATTGGTTTGCTGCTAATGTTTCCCTTTTGCCAGGGTGCTGCTAAGGTTTTTGTGGCCCCCACCCCAAAGGGAGCAAAAAAATGGTTGTGGCCATCCCAGAATGTGGGCAGAGTCAACTGTAAAGGAACAGTGACTCCCTCCCCCACAAGTTGTCCCCTGTACAGGTAGTCCCTCCTCCCATAGGCTGCCAAAGCTGTCCCCTTATAGGTAGCGCCCTCCCTTAAGCGCCCAAAGGTGTCCCGTTATAGGTAGCCCCCCCCATAACTGGCCTAAGGTGTCCCTCCCTTCATAAGCAGCCAAAGGTGTCCCCTTTTCTGTAGTTATTCCCCCCCCATAGGCAGCCAAAGGTGTCCCCTTATTAGTTCTGCCCCCCCCCCCCCCCCTGTATAAAAAACAGAGATACACTTTATACATAATAACATTCTTTGTTTAAACAAATATTATAAAATAACCTGTACAAAGGTTATGTTGTTGAATTTTGAACAGAAATACCTTTAGTAAATGACATAGCTTGAAATGGATACATCATAAATGTTGAGTTTCAAAAAATTATAACTAAACTATATCAAATTCCCTTTGGTCTTTTATTATACCCAATATTATATATATAAAAATATTAATCATATCTTAAATTTATGCTACCTTAGTGTGAAGTGATCCTGTAGACTGTAGGGGTTTGTAGGACATCATTCCTGCATGGTTCCAGAACCAACCATGGCTGCCAGATGATGATGATGATGATGATGATGATGATGATGATGATGATGATGATGATGATGATGATGATGATGATGATGTTCTCACCCACAGTTTTCGTGATGGACACCTGCAAAATGGTGTTCTTCTGCAGTATGAAGCCTACATTCTTAACAAGGGCTTCCCCTACCCCAGGGGGATACTTTGGTTAGGTTCATTGGGGTACTTGAAATGCGTTTGGTACAGGACTGGGTCTCTGCAGTTACCTACACAGTGCTCAGAAACTTAAGTGACCGCCACCCACACAATAAAGAAATCAATGGTCACTAGATCATATACAAAGTAACCAATTTATTCCAGCAAGGGTGCATAAAACCGTATACAAATACCTACATCGTGGGCCCTTATGACAGGGACCCTTTGGATGTAATGCGCGTATTGTGAATGCAAATACATTAGAAACCACAGGGTACACACAGATGCCCAATCTCCAGTTCCCAACCGGGTTTGGCTGTCCGCTGTCGACAGGGGATGCTGGAGATTGAGCTGCAATCAATTTTATAGGGCATTGTCACATTGGTGGATAATTGTCGCTACAAGTGAAAGGGCTGACTCTAGTTAATGCATAAAGAAAAATTTGGAAAGAATCTAAACACACTATGGAGTACTGCTAACAAATACAGTATATGTGCTAAAGAACACCTGAAGTGAGTGGAGTATGGAGGCTGCCATATTTATCTCCTTTTAACCACTTCACAACTGAGGGGTTTTACCCCTGGAGCACCAGAGCAATTTTCACCTTTCAGCGCTCCTTCCATTAATTCGTCTATAACTTTATCATTACTTATCGCAATGAAATGAACTATCTTGTTTTTTTCACCACCAATGAAGGCCCTTTTCCACTAGCAGTCGCTAGCGTTCACGCTGAACACTAGCGATTGCTGAATTACAAAAGTGCAGGAAACCTCCGGCGATTGTGTTCACGATTTTGCTATGCTGTAGTGCATAGCAAAATCGCGGCAAATATCGCTCCGCGGCACGATCGCGTTTGAGGCTAAAACGAATCACGGTAGTGGAAATAACCTACCGCGATTCCTATGTTATTTAGCAAACCCTAGCGATTGTGAAATCGCTAGTGGTTTGCGATTTTGCAATTCAGCTAGTGCAAACGAGCTAGTGGAAAAGGGCCCTTAGGCTTTCTTTAGGTGGGACATTATGCCAAGAATTATTTTCTTCTAAATGCGTTTTAATGGGAAAATTGGAAAAAATATGGGAAAACGTTATTGTTCAGTTTTCGGCCATTATAGTTTTTAAATAATGCATGCTACTGTCATTAAAATCCATGAAATGTATTTGCCCATTGTCCTGGTTATTACACCGTCTAAATTATGTCCCTATCACCATGTTTGGCGCCAATATTTTATTTGGAAATAAAGGTGCATCCATCCCTAATTACAAGCCCATAATTTATAAAGTAACAGTGTTATACCATATTGACATGAATATTTAAAGAGTTCACTCCCTAAGGTAACTATTTTTTTTTTATTTTTTGTTTTAATTGTCAATTTTTATTTTCTGTTTATTACAAATAAAAAATAAAAAAATTGGGGAGTGTGGGAGTTAATGAGTTAATTTAAAATGTAAAATAATGTATTTGTATATGAAAAATGTTTTTGACTGTAGTTTTACTTTTTGGCCACAAGATGGTCACAGTAATTTTTTGTAATTGCGTCCTATAAGCGTAGGAAGTACGCTTACAGGAAGTTCAGTGAGGCTGGGAAACTTTTTTTTTTCTCACACAATGATCGCGCAGCCGATCATTGCTGGGGGAGCATAGATCAACGATCGAGCGGAAGCGCGGTCAGCGGCGGGGGGTGCATGTATCTACGCTCCTGGTGGGTAAAGAATGATAAAAGGAGCATAGATACACGCACCCGTGGTGGTAAAGTGGTTAAAAACAGTGCAAATTGCCAGGCTGTCCTGCTGATCCTCTGCCTAATACTTTTAGCTATAGACCCTGAACAAGGTTGCAGATTAGTTGTTTCTGACAAGATTAGCCATATGCTTGTTTCAGGTGTGTGATTCAGACACTACTGCAGCCAAATAGATCAGCAGGACTGCCAGGTAAGTGGTATTGTTTAAAAGGAAAGGAGTATGACGGCCTCCATCTACCTCTCACTTCAGGTGTCCTTTAAGGGATGATGTTGTGCACAATGCTTGGCAAACGCCACCTTTTATAAAGGCGTTCATGCTGTAGCAATGTTGAGAGACACTGGTATATGGGTGCATACACACATCAGACCATAGTCTTTGGAAAATGAAAGATCACAGACCAATTTTATCCCCTTCCATGTACTATGAGAGCCATACCTACAGTCTATTCTATTGAGGTGAACTCCCCATCAGATAGAAAGCTTTGCAAGATGCTGAACACAAAGATGCTGTACACATTCAAAAGATCTGTTCCTGCAAAAGATCTGTTCCTGCAAAAGATCAGTTCCTGCAAAATGCATTCATAGTCTGATATCTGCAGATCCTCATACACACCTTGTTTAACAGGCAATCATCTGCAAATCTGAAGATCCATCCTGGTGGATCTGATCTACAGATGAATGTCAAACAAGGTGCGTATGAGGATCTGCAGATATCAAGACTATGAATGCATTTTGCAGGAATGGATCTTTTGCAGGAACAGATCTTTTGCAGATACTGATCTTTTGAATGTGTACAGCATTTTTGTGTTCAGCATGTTGCAAAGATTTCTATCTGATGGGGAGTTCTGCTCAATAGAAAGACTGTGTAGAGTATGGCTCTCATACTACATGGAAGGGGGTAAAATTGGTCTGTGATCTTTCATTTTCCAAAGACTATGGTCTGATGTGTGTATGCACCCTAAACGGTGGTTGTTAGATGTTCCTGTTCCTTTTGTTTAGAAGATGGAACAGTGTATCTGCAGGAGAATGTCATTCCAGACTCAATTGGTTGCCTCTCTGGATTGGTCAGTTAGCATTAAAGTGAGCTACAGACATACATTTCTATCTACTGTAAACTATATAATAACAAACTAAATCAGCACCCAAAAGAGTCAATAAGTTTGCTTCAGTGTGCATGGTTTCTGATTGTAAATGTATTCTTTTGTATTGTGGCTAAGCCAGTATGCTTTACTCCTGACACCTCAGTCCATTCTTATGGCAGCCCTGGTTTACACTGTCTAGGGTGATGTGACCTAGAAGACCTGACAAAGTGACATTCTGTTTAAAGAGGAACTCCAGTGAAAATAATGTAGTAAA